>NC_142462.1:84053627-84205142 GCF_049115385.1 Moschus berezovskii
GGGCCTTCTCTAGTTACCGTGAGTGGGGGCTTTCCTTCGTTGTGGTGTACTGGCTTTTCACTTCAGTGGCTTCTCTTGTGGAGCACAGGCTGTAGGCGTAAGGGCTTCGGTTGTTGCACCACGCAGCCTCAGTAGTTGTGGTTCATGGGCCCTCGAGTGTTGTGGGCTTCAGTAGTTGTCACCCATGGACTTAGTTGCTCCACAGCATGTGGAATCTTCCAGACTAGGGGTCAAACCCATGTTCCCTGCATAGGCAGGCGGGTTCTTATATACTGTACCATCATGCAAATCCTGACTAATTTAATTTGAAGTAAATTATTTTTAGGAGGGGTTGGTGGCTGGCAAACCTGTTTAATATTTTCTATTATTTAAAAGGGGGAGCTTCCCAGGTGACTTTGTGGGTATAGAATCTTCCTGCCAATGCAGGAGACACAGGTTCAATCCCTAAATCAGGACAATCCCCTAGAGAAGGAAATGACAACCCACTCCAATATTCTTGCTGGGATAATCCCACGGACAGAAGAGCTTGGCGGACTGGTGTCCATAGGGTTGCAGAGTCAAACACTACTGAAGTGACTAAGGACACACATTATTTAAGGATATATTATGTTTATCTTCCACAGGAGAGAGAGCAATTGATGCCTACCCAGATAATGGAGAGTGAAGGTAGATTTAGGTCCCACTGGAAGTAGGACCTGGGTGTCTCAGTTCATGAGTTTGAACTTTTAATAACTCAGTAATACAGCTTTTTTACTGGCAAATATTCTAACGGTGAAATTAAGTGGTATTCTCTGTCTCTCTATTTGCAAAAACAGTGATTATTTCCATTCATGACCCGCTTTTCAGCTCTCCTACCTGTGCAGGCTCACAGTTTGTACCGGCAGGTGGCGCTGTGTACAAAACAAAGTGACCACAGGGGCGATTCTCTCTCAACATGGAACTCTTAACCATGAGAAATTTCTGGCTTTACTAGTTTATTTTTTACCTCACATTTCATAAGTCAGCATTACTTGCCATGTCTCTTATATGAATTTTTGTCTCTTGATACTCAAGTCAGAAATATTAAAACTGGGATAATATTTGTGTGATGTCTCATGTGTAGAGCAGTTGATGTGCTTGGATTAACGGCTCACAGGCTGGCCCTGTTGGTTTGCAAATATCAGTGTTTCCTACAAAAGTGCAAAAAGGCACTACTTCTGGACACTCTGTGCCGCAAACAGGGATATCTATGAGTCCTGGTTTGTAACAGTATATTCCATTATCAGCTGACATACCCACAACTCCTTACCGAAGCTTAGCATTTGCTAGCATCCCACAGAGAAGAGCTAAAGCACAGTAGGGAAATAGACTAAGTTGCATTCAGGAACTGGGTTTCTAGCTCTCTTTCGGGTCACCAGGTAACTCTGGGCAAATCCTTTGACTCTGGACCTTAGTGTCTTGAACTATAACGTGAGACAGTTGGCCTGCTTCATTTCTTGCGTCTTAACAAAGAATTATCGTATTACTGGATTCTATCGTATTTGAGTTTTATTTAAAGTCTTCCTGAACTGAATAAAGTTTTAATGAAATTCCAAGTAAAACAAAAATCACCAGATAAACCACTAATATACAAAATAGTTGCTCTATCCACATTCAATAAGAGGAAACTAACTGCTGATTTTTATCTTTTGCATTGTTTAGCTAGCTTTGGAGGCCTGTCCTATATAATTGCTCCCATTAATATAGAGTGGGAACTTCTTTGGGTTTTTGATTCACTTCTTGCTGTCTGAGTGCCTCAAAAAGAAGGCATGAGATGTCTGCTGTCTGAATGTAGGATGTTTATGTCTGGGTCACATTCATGTCTTTATTTTTCTTTAATGTCATCCCAACAGGGAACAAGTGTGATAATATTTCCCCCAAATTGTGCAAACCTAACATGGCTTTAAAGACCTGTATCTCTCTACTTTTTAATGCACAATATGGAACACATAATCTATAAATGTACAGTTGGTCGGTCAAATACTCTTCACCACCTCCACTCCATCCCCTGCCTCTGTTTCCTCCCCAAGGGCCTCACTTTCTTGACCCCACCCACTAATACTCCTGCAGGTCCCCAGCTTGTCCTGCATTTGACATGGTTTGGCCAAGGTTCCAATCAGTATAGATAAGTGATACCCAGTGAAGTGTCTGCAGAGATTAGACTCTGAAAATGTATAAACAAATGAAAGGTCAAGGCCAGGAGTAGACAGGACACAGCCCCGCTGTAAGGAAAAGGAAATAGAACCAGTGAGATAAGTTAGCTCACCAGACTTTTATTTCCACACTATAGATGTTCTCCAAAATATTTATGGTACATGGCCCATGCATGTAGCTTTATTGCATTGTCTGAGCAATCTAACAATGATCGATTTGGACAGTTTGAAATGATTTCCTCGCTCCCCTAAATCAGTTCCTTGTTGGAAAGTGAAATAGATACCTAACAAGCATAATAAATTAATGAAAAGAAAACATGCTAACATTTGTTGGCTCCTTACTATGTGCCAGTACAGCTCTTGGTCTGTACCTTCTCATCTAATGTTCACAGCCGTCCTGGGAAGCAAGGGTTTGCCGTTCTGATTTTTTTTGGTCTGGGGACAGTTTAAGTGCCAGACCCAGGAGGCAGTAATACAGAGAAAGGATGGCATCACTACCTCTTCCACTCCTCTGTCAGCGCTCACTCTGTACCAGCCAGCCTGGCCTCCACACACTGTTCCTTAAACTCCCAGGCACACAGCTGTCCAGGCTGTTTCCTTCCGTTCTCCTCTGCCTGGAATACCCTTGCACAGCTGTTCATGTGGCTGACCCTTCATTGCCCTTAGAACTTTGCTGAAATGCCACCTCCTTGTACCGAAGTGTTCCATGCCCACCCCCACTTCCTGCCTATCTTGCTTGGTTTTCCCTCCTTAACCTTTACCACTAGCACAATATCTGTTTTTGCTGGTTTATTTTATCTGTTATTGTTTCCCTGTGCCCAGAAGAGTGCCCGGCACAATGTTGTTGTACAATAATGTTTGTGGCGTGAATGAGTGAGCACATGAATGAGTGCTTTCTCCACGATTCTGCCTCCTCTCCTGCTGCTAGGGAGCAAAGAACGTTCTAGGGTTTTGCACATCCCATTCCAGGTAACTTTGGTTTCATTCCTGCAGAATACGGGTATCCCCTGCCATCCTGAAAGCAGATTGTCCTTATGAAAACTGTAAGCTGAAATAGTGTAAAATGGAGAAGGGGTTGCCTTAGGACAGATCTTGCTAAGAGATGCACGAAATAAATGGAGATAAGGCATAGATGCTCACACAGTTCAAAGTATGGCAGCTTGATGCTGAGATGCTTAGCATGATGCCAGGAAGCAGCTCAGAGGTGCCCCTTTCCCTGCTTGGAGTGGGTGCTGCCCCCACAATGGCTGCTACATACGAACTGAATGCTGTTTTTGCTTTTCTCCTTTTTTGTAGAAGTAAAACTTCTCTTCGAATTTCTTTTGGTTAACAAACACAGGTACTAATGTAGGTCTTTATTTTTAATTGGAGGATAATTGCTTTACAATGTTATGTTGGTTTCTGCCATACAACAAAGAGAATCAGTTATAACCATATATATATATCCACTCCCTCTTGAATCTCCCTCCCACCCTAGGTCTTTCTTCAAAGAGATGTGGCATTAAGTAAATTTTTGAAAAGTAGGGGATGCCCATAATTTTATGTTAGAAAAATAATTCTTTGTTTCTGATCTCACTCTAAGAAGTGTTGGGCCTCCTCTGGTGGCCAGAGAAGCCTGGATAGGTGGGAATGGAGCCTGACTACGATGTTGGAAGGCCCCTACCAGGAAGGCCCCTGCATAGCCAGCATGCCAGGTACTCAAGTGGGCATCCGTCTGCTCTTCACATTGGGAGTGACACAGTGGGGTGAAATAGCCACAAACATCTGACCTGAAGTACCACCCAGGTTCTTGAATAAGCAGTAGGTTGTAAGGCCAACAGCAGTCCACTGTGTGTGTACATACATGGCGCCAGAGCAGCCCATTCTTTTCTCTGCTCCACATGCCTCTGCCCCCTCCCCTTCCACCTCCTTCAGCTGCAAAAGCTTCTCCAAGCCACTTGTTTGCCAGGCCACAGCTGGACATAGGGGCTTGGCTGCTCCACAGGAGCTTGTAGGCCAATGGGGATCGAAGATTGGTTCACTAAGCAAAGTAGTGTGATACAGGAACTCAGGGACATCTCTGGAGGGAAGAGGAGCAGACAGCTAAGATGAACCATCGAGAAGCTGCCAGACAAGGCTTGTCCTGTCTTCTGAAGCAAGGTTATCAGTGAATGTGCATTTTGAGTCATAACTATGTTCTTTGCTAACTTTTTATATTCTACCTCTTAAAAAAATTAAATTATTTGCCCTGCATTCCTCAAACATTGTGTTTCTAATTCTCTATTTGTTGTATTCTGTGCAATTACATGAGATGACATTGGAGAAACTTTAGAAAAAGATAAAAAGAGATCATACTGATTTGGTACAAAGACTGAGGAGGTAGCTGCTATCTTTCTTAGAATGCTGGCTAAACCTTTAGAAAATTTTTGCAAAGAAAGTAAAGTTCTGACCTCTGATTTGGTACCTGAAGCGATCCAGAGCCCATTCATGGCTGATTATGGTGCGCCAGGTTTAAATGTGTCCAGGCATCTTCATTTTCTCTCTTCTCCCAGCCCGGTGCTCTCGGAGGAATGAGCTAGCTCATAGGCAATCTGGTCATTAAACAGCCGAAAGTTTTTCCTGATAGTCTGTGTTAGGTAAGATGCTCCCTTTCTTTTTAATTCTAAAAATACATTAAGTTTAAAAGTCTAGGAAATATTTTGACAGGAAACCATAAGTTTATTTTAATCATCTCTGAAACTCTGGCTTTGGTTTGAAAATGTCAACCTCCAGTGTTTGTAGAGTGTGAGCCTCTGCCCTCATTTCCTTTTCTGCCAACTCTTTCCCGGACTCTTTTCCTATCCTGACATTCTGCTGCAATTCCACTCAGTCCACTCTTGCCTTTTAGAAACCTGACATTCTATGCAAAACCAAGATATTTCAGTCTAAAATATCTAACAATTTTGTTGCTGTTCACTCACTCAGTCGTGTCCAACTCTTTGCGACCCCATGGACTGCAGCACACCAGGCTTCCCTGTCCTTCACTATCTCCCAGAGTTTGCTCAAATTCATGTCCATTGAGTCTATGATGCCATCCAATCATCTCATCCTCTATTGCCCCCTTCTCTTCCTGCTGTCAATCTTTTCCAGCATCAGGGTCTTTTCAATGAGTCAGATCTTTGCATTAGATGGCCAAAGTATTGGAACTTCAACTTCAGCATCAGTCCTTCCAATGAATATTCAGGATTGATTTCCTTTAGGATTGACTGGTTTGATCTCCTTGCAGTCCAAGGGACTCTCAAGAGTCTCCTCCAGCACCTCAGTTCAAAAGCATCAATTCTTCGACACTCAGCCTTCTTTGTGGTCCAATTCTTGAATTTGTACATGACTGCTGGAAAAACCATAGCTTTGACAAGACAGACCTCTTTGTTGGCAAAGGGATGTGTCTGCTTTTTAATATGCTGTCTAGGTTTGTCATAGTTTTTCTTCCAAGGAGCAAGCATCTTTTAATTTCATAGCTGCAGTCACCATCCACAGTAATTTTGGAGCCCAAGAAAATAAAATCTGTCACAGCTTCTATTTTTTCCCCATATATTTGCCATGAAGTGATGGGACTGGATGCCATAATCTTGGTTTTTTGAATGTTGAGTTTTAAACTGGCTTTTTCACTCTCTTCTTTCACCTTCATCAAGAGGCTGTTTAGTTGGGGGAGCAGAGGGCCCTGTGTCAGAACGTGGATGTGCCCACGTGCTGCCAGGCTTGGAAAGCCCCAGATGCAAGGGAGGCTCTGACAGGTGCATCTGATTCTTCTTTTTTTTTAATTTATTTTTTTATTGAAGGATAATTGCTTGACAGAATTTTGTTGTTTTCTGTCAAACCTCAACATGAGTCAGCTATAGGTAAAGATATATCCCCTCCCATTTGAACCTCCCTTCCACCTCCCTCCCCTTCCACCCCTCTAGGTCGATACAAAGCCCCTGTTTGAGTTTCCTGAGACATAGAGAAAATCCCCATTGGCTATCTATTTTACCTATGGTAATGTAAGTTTCCATGTTACTCTCTCCATACATCTCCCCACTTCTCCCATCTCCCCACATCCATAAGTCTATTCTCTATGTCTGTTTCCCCATTGCTGCCCTGTAAACAAATTCTTCAGTACCATTTTTCTAGTGTATGTAGTATATATTCCGTATATACGTGTTCAGTTCAGTTCAGTCGCTCAGTCGTGTCTGACTCTCCGCGACCCCATGAATCACAGCACGCCAGGCCTCCCTATCCATCACCAACTCCTGGAGTTCACTCAAACTCATGTCCACAGAGTCGGTGATGCCATCCAGCCATCTCATTCTCGGTCGTCCCCTTCTCCTCCTGCCCCCAACCTTTCCCAGCATCAGAGTCTTTTCCAGTGAGTCAACTCGTCGCATGAGGTGGCCAAAGTATTGCAGTTTCAGCTTTAGCATCAGTCCTTCCAATGAACACCCAGGAGCGATCTCCCTTAGAATGGACTGGTTGGATCTCCTTGCAGTACAAGGGACTCTCAAGAGTCTTCTCCAACACCACAGTTCAAAAGCATCAATTCTTTGGCGATCAGCTTTCTTCACAGTCCAGCTCTCACATCCATACATGACCACGGGAAAAACCATAGCCTTGACTAGACGGACCTTTGTTGGCAAAGTAATGTCTCTGCTTTTTAATATATTATCAAGGTTGGTCATAGCTTTCCTTCCAAGGAGTAAGCGTCTTTTAATTTCCTGGCTGCAATCAGCATCTGCAGTGATTTTGGAGCCCAAAAAAATAAAGTCTGACACTGTTTCCACTGTTTTTCCATCTATTTCCCATGAAGTGATGGGATCAGATGCCATGATCTTTGTTTTCTGAATGTTGAGCTTCAAGCCAACCTAATATACGTGTTAGAATACTATATTTATTTTTCTCTTTCTTACTCACGTCACTCTGTATAATATGTGCTAGGTTCATCTACCTCATCAGAACTAACTCCAGTGTGTTCCCCTTTATGGCTGAGTAATATTCCATTGTGTATATGTACCACAACTTCTTTAGCCATTCATCTATCAATAGACATCTAGGTTGCTTCCATGTTCTAGCTATTGTAAATAGTGCTGCATTGAACAATGGGATACACGTGCCTTTTTCAATTTTGGTTTCCTCAGGGTATATGCCTAGGAGTGGGATTGCTGGGTTGTATGGTGGTTTTATTCCTAGTTTTTAAAGGAATCTCCATACTATCTTCCATAGTGGCTGGATCAATTGACATTCCCACCAGCAGTGCAAGAGCAGTCCCTTTTCTCCACACCTCCAGTATTTGTTTATAGACTTTTTGATGATGGGCATTTTGACTGGTTTGAGGTGATATCTCATTGTAGTTTTGATTTGCATTGCTCTAATAATGAGCAATGTTGAGCATCTTTACATGTGTTTGTTAGCCATCTGTATGTCTTTTTTGGAGAAAGGTCTGTTTAGGTCTTTTCCCCACTTTTTGACTGGATTGTTTGTTTTCTGGTATTGAGTTGTATGAGATGCTTGTATATTTTGGAAATTAATCCTTTATTAGTTTTTTCATTTGCTATTATTTTCTCCTATTCTGAGGTTTGTCTTTTCACCTTGCTTATAGTTTCCTTTGCTGTGCAAAAGCTTTTAAGTTTAATAAAATTCCACTTATTTACTTTTGTTTTTATTTTCATTACTCTAGGAGGTGGATCATAGAAGATCTTGCTTTGATTTATGTCGTTGAGTGTTCTGCCTATGTTTTCCTCTAAGAGTTTTAAGCTTCTGGTCTTACATTTGTCTGTAATGCATTTTGAGTGTATCTTTGTGTATGATGTTAGAAAGTGTTCTAATTTCATTTTTTTTAATGTAGCTCTCCAGTTTTCCCAGCACCATTTATTGAAGAGGCTGTCTTTGCCCCATTGTATATTCTGCCTCCTTTGTCAAAAATAAGATACCATAGGTGCATGGGTTTATTTCTGGGCTTTCTATCTTGTTCCATTGGTCTATATTTCTGTTTTTGTGCCAGTACCATACTGTCTTGATGACTGTAGCTTTGTAGTATAGTCTGAAGTCAGGAAGGTTGATTCCTCCAGCTCCATTCTTCTTTCTCAAGACTGGTTTGGCTATTCGGGGTCTTTTGTGTTTCCATATGAATTGTGAAATGTTTTGTTCTAGTTCTGTGAAAAATGCCATTAGTAATTTGACAGGGAGCACACTGAATCTGTAGATTGTTTGCTGGTATAGTCATTTTCACAATATTGACTCTTCTTACTCAGAAACATGGAATATCTCTCATCTGTTTATGTCATCTTTGATTTCTTTCATCAGTCTTATAATATTCTGTGTACAGTTCTTTTGTCTCCTTAGGTAAGTTTATTCCTAGATATGTTATTCTTTTTGTTGCAGTGGTGAATGAGATTGATTCCTTAACTTCTGTTTCTGATTTTTCATTGTTAGCATATAGAAATGAAAGTGATTTCTGTATTGACTTTATATCCTGCAATTTTGCTAACTTCACTGCTTAGCTCTAGTAATTTTCTAGAGTATCTTTAGGATTTTCTATGTACAGTATCTTGTCATCTTCAAACAGTGAGAGCTTTACTTCTTCTTTTCCAATCTGGATTCCCTTTATTTCTTTTTCTTCTCTGATTGCTGTAGCTAGGACAAAACTATGTTGAATAATAGTGGTAAAAGTGGACACCCTTGTCTTGTTTCTAATCTTAGGGGGACTGTTTCACTTTTTCACCATTGAGAATAATGTTTGCTGTAGGCTTATCATACATGGCCTTTACTATGTTGAGGTAGGCTCCTTCTGTGCCCATTTTTTTGAAGCGTTTTAATCATAAATGGGTGCTGAATTTTGTCAAAGGTTTATTCTGCATCTCTTGAGATTATCATATGGTTTTTAATCTTTCAATTTGTTAATATGGTGTTGTATCACAGTGATTGACTTGCATCTATTGAAGAATCCTTGCATTCCTGAAATAAACCCAACTTGATCATGGTGTATGAGTTTTTTGATGTGTTGCTGAATTCTGTTTGCTAAAATTTTGTTGAGGATTTTTGCTTCTATGTTCGTCAGTGATGCTGGCCTGCAGTTTTCCTTTTCTGTGTTGTCTTTGTCTGGTTTTGGTATCAGGGTGATGGTGGCCTCGTGGAATGAGTTTGGAAGTGTTCCTTCCTCTGCAATTTTCTGAAAGTTTTAGAAGGATAAGCATTAGCTCTTCTCTAAATATTTGATAGAATTCTCCGGTGAAGCCATCTGGTCCTGGGCTTTTGTTTCTTTGGGAGACTTTTGATCACAGGTTCAATGTCAGTGCTTGTAATTGTGTTGTTCATAATTTCCATTTCTTCCGGGTTCAGGCTTAGAAGATTGACCTTTTCTAAGAATCTGTCCATTTCTTCCAGGTTATCCATTTTATTGCCATTTAGTTATTCATATAGGTCTCTTATAATCCTTTGTATTTCTGCACTGTCTGTTGTAACCTCTCCTTTTTTGTTTCTAATTTTGTTGATTCTTCTCTCTTTTTTTTGTGATGAGTCTGACTAAAGGTTTATCAATTTTGTTTATTTTTTCAGAGAAACAGCTTTTAGTTTTATTAATCTTTACTATTGTTTCTTTCATTTCTTTTTCATTTATTTCTGCTTGAATCTTTATGATTTCTTTCTTTCTACTAATTTTGGGGGGGGTTTTTGTTCTTTTTGGTTTAGGTGTAAAGTTGGGTTGTCTATTCGATGTTTTTCTTGTTTCTTGAAGTAGTATTGTATTGCTATAAACTTCCCTCTTAGAACTGCTTTTGCTGCATCCCATAGGTTTTGAGTTGTCATGTTTTCATTGTCATTTGTTTCTAAAAATTTTTTGATTTCCCTTTTGATTTCTTCAGTAACCTTTTGGTTATTTAGAAACCTATTTTTTAATCTCCATGTGTTTGTGTTTCTTACAGTTTTTTTTCTTGTAATTGTCTAGTCTCATAGCATTGTGGTCAGAGAAGATGCTTGATACGATTTCAGTTTTCTTAAATTTACTGAGGTTTGATTTGTGACCCAAGCTGTGGTCTATCCTGGAGAATGTTCCATGTGCACTTGAGAAGAAGCTGTATTCTACATTTGGATGGAATGTCCTGAAGATATCAATGAGATCCATATCATCTAATGTATCATTCAAGACTTGTATTTCCTTACTAATTTTCTGTTTTGATGATCTGTCCATTGGTGTGAGTGGGGTTTTAAAGTCGTATAGTATTATTGTGTTACTGTCAATTTCTCCTTTTACGTCTGTTAGTGTTTGCCTTATGTATTGAGGAGCTCCTATGTTGGGTACATAGGTCTTTACAATCGTTATGTCTTCCTCTTGGATCGATCCCTTGATCATTATGTAGTGTCCTTCCTTATCTTTTGTAATCTTCTTTAAAGGTCTATTTTTTCTGATATGAGGATTGCTACTCCAGCTTTCTTTTGCTTCCCATTTTCATGGAATACATTTTTCCATCCTCTCACTTTCAGTCTATAGGTATCTTGAGGTCTGAAGTGGGTTTCTTATAGACAACGTATATATGGGTCTTCTTTTTGTATACATTCAGCCAGTCTGTGCCTTTTGGTTGGAGCATTTAATCCATTTACATTTAAAATAATTATTCCTGTTGCCATTTTCTTAATTGTTTGGGGTTGATTTTATAGTTTTTTTCTTCTCTTGTATTTCTTGACTATATAAGTACCTTTAATATTTGTTATAAAGCTGGTTCGGTGGTACTGAATTCTCTTAACATTTGCTTGTCTGAAAGTTTTTTATTTCTCCATCAGTTTTGAATGAGATGCTTGCCGGGTACAGTAATCTTGGTTGTAGATTTTCTCTTTTAGTACTTTCAATATATCCTGTTATTCCCTTCCAGCCTGCAGAGTTTCTGCTGAAAGATCAGCTGTTAAGCATATGGGGTTTCCCTTGTATGTTACTTGTTGCTTCTCCCTTGATGCTTTTAATATTCTTTCTTTGTGTTTAGTCTTTGTTAGTTTTATTAGTATGTGTCTTGGTGTGTTTCTCCTTAGGTTTATCCTGTATGGGACTGTTTGTACCTCTTGAAGTTGATTGACTATTTCCTTTTCCATGTTGGGGAAATTTTCAACTATAATCTCTTCAAAAATTTTCTCATACCCTTTATTTTTCTCTACTTCTTCTGGGACCCCTACAATAAGAATGTTGGTTTGTTTGATATTGTCCCAGAGGTCTCTGAGACTATCCTCAGTTCTCATTCTTTTTACTTTATTCTGCTTTTCAGAAGTTATTTCCACCATTTTATCTTCCAGCTCACTGATTCATTCTTCTGTTTCAGATATTCTGCTATTGATTCCTTTGAGAAAGCTGATTGCCAAAGAATTGATGCTTTTGAACTGTGGTGCTGGAGAAGACTCTTGAGAGTCCCTTGGACTGCAAGGAGATCCAACCAATCCATTCTAAAGGAGATCAATCCTGGGTGTTCATTGGAAGGACTGATGCTAAAGCTGAAACTGCAATACTTTGGTCACCTCATGCAACAAGTTGACTCACTGGAAAAGACTCTGATGCTGGGAAGGATTGGGGGCGGGAGGAGAAGGGGCCGACAGAGAATGAGATGGCTGGATGGCATCACCGACTCGATGGACATGAGTTTGAGTGAACTCCAGGAGTTGGTGATGGACAGGGAGGCCTGATGTGCTGTGATTCATGGGGTCGCAAAGAGTTGGACACGACTGAACGACTGAACTAAACTGAACTGAGAGTATTTTAATTTCAGTAATTGTGCTTTGTCTCTGTATGTTTATCTTTAATTCTTCTAAGTCTTTGTTAATTGATTCTTGCATTTTCCACATTTTGTTTTCAAGCTTTCTGATCATCTTTACTATCATTATTCTGAATTCTTTTTCAGGTAGTTTGCCTATTTTCTCTTCATTTATTTGGACTTCTGTATTTCTAGTTTGTTCCTTCATTTGTGTAGTATTTCTTTGCCTTTTTATTACTTTTTTAAAAAACTTATTGTGTTTGAGGTCTCCTCTTCCTGGGCTTCAAGGTTGAACTCTTTCTTCCTTTTGGTTTCTGCCCTCCTAAGTTTGGTCCAGTGGTTTGTGTAAATTTGTGTATAAGGTAAGATTTGTGCTGAGTTTTTGTCTGTGTGTTTGTTTTTCTTCTAAGGGCAAGGCTGAGTGAGGTGGTAATCGTGTCTGCTGATGATTGGGTTTTTATTTTTGTTTTGTTTGTTGTTTAGATGAGCCATCCTGCACAGGGTACTACTGGTGGTTGGGTGATGCTGGGTCTTGTATTCAAGTAGTTTCCTTTGTGTGAGTTCTCACTATTTGATACTCCATAGGGTTAGTTTTCTGGTAGTCTAGTGTCTTGGAGTCAGTGCTCCCGCTCCAAAGACTCAGGGCTTGATCTCTGGTCAGGAACGAAGATTCCACAAGTGGTTTGTTATGGCATTAAGTGGGATTAAAACAAATATCCAAAAACGAGAAACCAAAGATGAACCCCAGACAAATGGCAATTACAAAACCAGGTAAATAAAAGTTAAAATAATGGAATATACACATATACATATACACCCATGAGCAAAGTCAAAACAGTCCAACAAAAAGTACAGTGGATTGACCCAGTGAACAAAGGAAATAAAAAATTATATTTACCAGCTAAGAACAAAACTAAAGCACAAACTTGAAAACAAAACTAAAGCAAAGTGTCAAGTGGGGAATAAAGGAATGAAAACAAAACTAACAAATATGTTGAGAGGAAAGGAAAAAAAGAAAGAAAGAATAGATATGCAAAGTTAAATAGAGGTAGATGAAGAAGATTTATATACATTAAAGATTAACTATAAGGGGAAGAGAACAGTAGAAAAAGCAAACAAAGGAATAAATGTAGAAAAACTAATAGGTTTAAAATATTAAAAATTAGAGCTAAAGAGAAAAGGGAAAGAAAAAAGGAAAACTTCACAGAACTTCAAAAGCCCAACGTAGAGGCAGAGGTTTATAACAACAATAAAAAATGTGACAGAGGGGAAGAAAAAAGCGCAAAAGCTTAATTAGATTTCATTGTGCCAATAAAATCGACAACTACAAGGCGGGGGTGGGTGGTAAAGGGGGAAAAAAAAAGACAAAAAATTCCAAAAGAATCTACAAAACAAGTCAAAACATAAGAATAATAGATATTTTTCTCCAGTCACTGCTGTTAGAGTCCTTTTCCTTACTGGGAGTCACAGTTCATCTCACCTCCCTAGGATGCCCTGCAACACTGTGCTGATCTCTGGACCTGCTGTGGGGGCAGCTCAGATTCTAATCTGGTCCTACTCCTGTGTGTTCTTGCCTCCAATGTCCACAGCTATCAGAACTAGTGCCTTTTCTTTTGTGGGAGCTCTCAATGACCTTTTATATATTCCATAGACACAGAGTCTACCTAGTCGATCTTGTGGATTTAATCTGCAGCTTGGGCAGCTGGTGGGAAGGTTTTGGGTCTTCTTCTTTAGCCACACTGCCCCTGGGTTTCAATTGTGGTTTTATTTCCACCTCTGCATGTGGGTTATCCACTGGGGTTTGCTCCTGAGTCTGCCCTGGAGGACTTGGGTTTGCCCCTGTGAGGGCCAGGTGTGGAGGTGGTGCAGCTGTTTGGGTTTCAGGGTCTCTGGCTGCATCAGATACTCAGGGGAGTTGGAGGCTAGGGCAGCAGGAAATATAGTGCTCTAGAAAGGCAACCAGTATTGGCCAATATGCTCCAGTATTCTTGTCTGGAGACCCCTCCTCTCTGACAGAGAAGCCTGGCAGGTCACAGTCTACAGGGTTTCAAATAGTTGGACACTACTGAAGCCACCCTGCGCACATAGACACAAGACTCTTTTTGCCTGTGACAGCTCTGCCCCAGTGAGAGTTGAGTGTGAAGGTGGTGTGGCTGCTTGGCTTGCAGGGACCCTGGCAGTGCCAAGTGTGCAGGGACATGGGCTGCCTCCACTGCAGGAATTATGGCCCTATCAGAGTTTTTTTTTGAGTCTCGTGTAGCTGGCAATCAGAAGGCCTCTGGCCAGTCTTTCTCCATACCTCCACCCATTCAGGCACTTAAGAGGGCTCCGTTGCCTATGGTCCTTCTCTGTTGTTTGGTGCGTCAGGCACATAAAGGGGCCCCCCTGGCTGGGGTCCTACTCTGTAGGTCGGTGCATCAGTCACTTAAAGGAGCACCCTGGGTGGGGTCCGACTATGTAGTTCAGTGTGTCAGGCATTCGATGGGCCAGCCTCTCTATTGTTCAGCTGCTGATGCTGGCGTGTGGGGAGAGAGAGACTATGGTGATGGCTCCACCCACTATGAGTGTCTCAGCAGTATTGCCTTGCTTCCATGGCTGCCCGGCTTTCCTCCACGAGCATTTCCCATCAGTCTCCTCCCTTATATCCCCTTGATCCGTCTCTCCAGTCAACAGCAGCCCTCGCCTTGGGATTGTTCCACAATCCCTAAACTCCAGCTCCCAGCCACTGCACCTTCTGGGGGACCTGCATGCCTGTCCTGGGTATGTATGGCTGCAGCAAGGACTGTCTGATTCTCGTTCCATTTAGGTTGCCACAGATCAGTTGTTTCAGCCTTAAATGTTTCTCCTCTGACTCAGACAGTTGCCCCAGTGTGGGGATCAGACCCCTGCTTCAGTTCCCCCACCCATGGAGGGCACGTCCAGTCCTACTAACATTCCTGTTTTTCCCCCTAGTTCTTTCCTCCTACCAAGTTTTGCATGGTTCTATAAATTCTTTTCTGCTGGTCACGTACTCCTATCTGCTCTCAGCTGGTGTTCTGCATGCACTTCTGTGTCTGAAGGTGTATTCCTGATGTATCTGTGGAAAGAGATGTACCCCCACATACACCTACTCCTCCACCATCTTATTCTCTCCTTAATTCTTCTTTTTAATTAGTGGTTTTTCCTCACCTTCCCAGCCCATTTTCAGCGCTTATTGAAGACTTTCTCTATATGTAGCCCTAAAGATGAAGGCCCTGAAACCCTCTCTGTGATGGATCCAGAGATCCAAAGAGTGACCTCCAGTGGCCCCAGGGGCTCCCAGGTGCAGAGCTCATCCTGGGCAGTGCGAGGTCAGTGTGATTCAGAGGGTCAGTTTTGTCCATGCTTGTCCACTCAAGCATGGCTGCCTGAATGCAGCAGGTCTGCCTGGAGAGCAGCTTCCCAGGGCCAGAACAAGGTGAAATGACATGAAATGACAGTCACTTCCCCAGAGTCATGCGGTTATGCCATGATGAAAATATAATGCAAACTCAGACCTGCCATCTCTAAGTGTGTGAGAAAGCACAAGCCAGAAGTTCCTTCCAGAGAGCTAGAAGGTCTGGAAGTTAACAGAACCTAAAGGACACTTGTTCTGTACCAAGCAGGGTGTTGGCACAGCCACATTTTGTCCTCAAGCGCCTCTATGAAGTAGGGCTAACCCCACCTGTCATCCATTGTACAGATGAGAAACAAGGCTCAAGCATGAATTACCACCCATGGTGGAGTCTCAGACTGCAGTTGGCCAGCCTGGCCTGTCCAACCTGGCTCACTGTCCCTGTCACCACCTCCATGGTATTATGCTAACACCAGTGGCAACGATTGTCCAAGACTGACAGGGAGCTCTGTGGCAGTTACAGTAATGCCTGCCTCTGAGTAACACTAATAACAAAAAAAGAAATGATTTAATTGTTAGTACAGATGGATAGAGGGTAGCTTCTTTCTAACACTGGAGTCCCTTGCCAAAAACAAAAATGAATGTTTTAGAGTCCTTGTATCTAGAGATGGGGTATCTCTCCCCAAGTTGTACCTTGGCACATGGAATGCCTCCTTTCTCCAAGATTCCCTCTGTATGGGGTCCAGGCAAGCAGAGAGGGACTGAACTGTTGGAGGGGTGGGAAGACACAGAAGGGTCATCTGTTCAACTTTGTGAGCCCAGGAGTTGCATCCAGTGTATATGTGTGTGGGGCCTGGGGCCTGGTGCTGGATGCTTCTAGGGCCTCTCTGACTTGCACCACTTTCTATCACTTTCATGCCCAAAGCACGTGCGGCCCTCACCAGCCCCTGAGCCAGTGGTTGTATAGACCAGAGCACCAGGGCTGTGTCCATGTCCTTTAATCTCCGCAACTGTCCAACCCAGCTCTTCTCGAGTGTGTCCCTGAGTGCTGAGATGCTCCCCGCCAGGGGCCTCACCCCCGCTGGAGGCAGTCGCTGTCTTCTGTGACTCAGTTCCTGCTTCCAGAGATGAGCTCACTGGACACTTGGGCCTCTCATGGAACACAGGGGCTCCACCCAGGGCTAGGTGCCCTCCCCCAGACAGGCTTCATGCCTACCTGCAGGTGGGTCCTAGCTCAGGCTTCCGTAATGAAATGCCATGATCTGGGAGGCTTAAGCTGCAAACACTGATTTCCCACAGTTCTGGAGGTCTGAGATCATGGTGCTTGTGAGAGCTCCCCTCCTGGTTTACAGATGGCCACCTTCTTGTGTCCTCACGTGGTGGAGACAGGGGTCTTTGGTGTCTCTTCCTCTTAGAAGAACACTAATGGCATCACTTGGACCTCACCCTTATGAACTCATTTGACCTTGGTAACTTCCTGAGAGGGACTGTCTCCAGAAACAGCCACCCTGGGGGCTATATGAGTTGAGGGGGGTGGGGGTACACACCTTTAACACAGCGAGCCTTGGTAAGATGAACTACCTTTGGTCTATATTTCAATTTTCTGCTATGACGATCTAAGACCAGCTGACACTACAAGTCAAGCATGTTTTGCCTTGGAAGTGAAGAGGGGAAATGCTGTGAGGTTTCAGGCTCTGTTGTTGTTGTTCAGTCACTAAATTCTGTCTGATTCTTTGCGATCCCATGGACAGCAGCATGCCAGGACTCCCTGTCCCTTACCATCTGCCAGTTTGCTCAAGTTCATGTCCATTGAATCGGTGATGCCATCCAACCATCTCATCCTCTGTTGCCCCCTTCTCCTGCCCTCAATCTTTCCCACCATCAGGGTCTTTTCCAATGAGTTGGCTCTTCACATCAGGTGGCCAAAGTATTGGATCTTCAGCTTCAGCATCAGTCCAGTGAATATTCAGGGTTGATTTCTTTTAGGTTTTTCAGGCTCTAGAGATAGTTGAATAATACAGTCCATGTTGGGGTTGTGAATGGAGCCTCAGAGCTGTGCCTGTGCTCGAAAACAAGGGAGGGGGAAAACAGCAGAATGGGCTCTTCCTAGGTAATACACTCACCTCAGGCACCAAAACCGTTCATCAAGATAAGGAATATTCTAGTGCAATATAAAAAAATTAAAATTCATGCAAAAACTTCAAAATGGACAGAACATCAAAATTTTAAACCAGGACAGGATCAGTGCTACTCCACTGTGGCTTAGCACAGCATTGATTCTAATACCTTCATACTGAACTTTTGTCTGATTACATTTGCAGCTTCTGATAGTGGGTCCACAGGGCACAGTGCATATAACTCCAAAGAAGACAGGAAAGAATATGTACAACACCTCCTATGTGCTTCATCTCCAAAAAAGTTCATGACCTAATCTGAGTTTGGGTGTGTGACTCTCTGAGAGCCATGAAACACTTTGTAATGAGCTGAGGGTGTGGAGGTGAGGTCCAGGTAGGCAGGAAGGTTGTCTGCAGTAATCTAAGATTAGTGTTCACCATGTGGCTGTGGTCCACAGAATGCTTTCACGCATGCTGTCTCCTTTCAGTCCATCTTCTGTGGAGCAGTGACTACCGTCTTCTTCCAGTCACAGGGACGCGTGGTACCTGATACCTAGTTGGCACTCACTGCATGCACACTCTTTCTTTGTTTTGAAATGAATATTAGTATATGCCAGCAATACTTCCCAGAGGGAGGAAAGGAAGAACACCCAAAAGAGGATATTTTTTCGCTTGAAAGTGTCAACTCAGAGGATCCACAGGAGCTCTGCAAGGCTGATTTTGTCTGAAAGAAGTTATTTCCCAATGTTAGTGAGCATCCTCTTCTTCCTCTTTTTCTTCTGAATGAATGAATGCATTAATACATGAAGGCATGGATGAACAAGTAGCTCATCAATGGCAAGATAACCATAAATAGAACTTGGAAGGAATTCCTCATACAGATTTTAAAGGTTTTTACTTGGCTAAGGAAACATAATAAATATCTTGTATTTCATATATTTCACAAATGTATGAAAACATTCTATTGAGCATCTTGATAAAACACTGGGAGGGGCTGGCATAAGGTCAGGAGACCTGATGGGCAGCTATATGATGTTCACACTTCAGGGTTTGGATGATGTGAAACACGAATGGTATTTCTCTTGGTCTGTCTGGCTAGAGCCTGTCCCATTGTTTTCCCCAGGCTAATCTGTGCCATACACTCTGCAGGGAGCCAGTGTTGACCAACAGAGATAGCTCTTCTGGGTTTAGTTGTCAGAGGCCATTGTTGACCCTGCACTAATTAATGAGGAAACAAAACACACAGAAAACCTCGGTCCTTTGCGCATGTAGATTTTAAAACATCCAGCTTTCATTTTCTTTCTCTTTGACTTATAATCTTGGTGAGAATAGATGAGAGTATACACCCAAAAGTGCTTTTCTGACGAACTTACTTGTGGAAAGATGAGCAGCCTTGTAGAATCCCCTGATGAGATGGATGAGCATGGTAGGAATGGATGTGAAGGCAAGAGGCTGTGGGCGGACTGCATCTGCTATTTCTCCTGCAAGGCAGGTTCTGTTTGATTGTCTCCTTTATCTGAGCCACAGACTCCATGGATACAATTTAATTAGGAGTGCTTCTGGTTTTTATGAGGATTAAGTTAAAAAAATTGTGTATGAAAAGAGTTGTTAACCTGTAGCCTCTTTTGTGCGTACAAAGGGAGGGGAGGGAGTCAACTGAGAATTTTCCACATCCTCCTCTGTGGTAACTGCTTTTTATAGCTCAATGAATTAAGAGGATGAAAGGACAAAGACAGAATGGGACAAAATATTTACAAATCACATATCCAATAAAGGGAATGTGCCAAAAACATAGAAGTTGCTATAACTCTTTATTTATATGCATATCTTCCTGTAGTATGGACTGTGGATCATATCTTAATTATGTTTGTTTCACCATTGCCTGAATATAGTAGGAGCTGTTGGTGGCTCACAGACTTGGAGCCCCACAGATTCACACTGGAGCTAGGTGCACAGTGAAAAGGGAAGATGAATTTGGTGCTCCAGTAAAAAGTGCATTCTAGTTGTGGATTCCCAGATATCAGGAGAGATAGTCTGCAGCTCAGAGCAGTCATTGTCACATGGCCAAGTGGCACTGAGAGTGTTCCTTGGCAAATGTGGGAACCAGAGTAGTCTGCTTCTCAGGCTCAGCCCCAGCCCCTGCCTAGCCCTAATGAACAATCACTGGGGAAGGGCCCCCTCATGAAAAGATGAATTCCTTCATGTAGGATTGCTGTCGCATTCAACACCAATCACTGTTGGATCTGTGCAAACGTACTACAGGGAAAAGCAGTAATTAAAAATGACACAAAGAGAAGGAGATGAAGATTAGACCTTTGAAACTCGTTGCCATGTGGTCAAGTTATAATTAAGATGTTCACACACATGAATTTGTGGGGGAAAAAAATGAGTTCTTTGAAATAAGACTGCAAAGCCTAGATGAAAGAGCTAAAAAATGAAATAAAAGACAAAGAATAAATTAACAGAGTTGAGAAAAGAAATGGAAAAAGGGAATAAAAGAAAGACTAAAAAATGCTAGAAAAATAGGACAGAGAGATTCACTGTAAATAGAGCGAAGAATATGAATGACAAACTTGAGACTGATCAGCAAAATTAGATTTTTTGAAAGTGTTCAAATTGATTTTAGGGAAAATAATACACATGGAAATCAGACAAAGAAGAATATGCATAATACTAAGGAAAAGAAAGAATAGTATTTCCCTCTACCCCCAAGAAAAAGTCCAGAATATTTAAAGATACAATTTAAGAAAACTTTCCTGAAATAAAGCTGTAGATCTATATATTTTAAAAGGTATTTTATCCAAGGGAAGAAATTGATTCAAATCTATAAAAAACAGAAAAAATCTGGATTGTGCTGGACATGGTAGCTCTCAATGATCTCCCAGGAGCTGTTGTTCCACCATATGGACAAGGACAGCCTCAGCACAGAGTTGCAGGGCTTGATGATCTGTGAGATATCACACACCCAGTTTTGCTTCTGCTCCTCACTCTCCTAGGTCTTGAGATCCTCTATCAGTTTGTCATCCACGATGTTAGCACTGAAGTCAAAGAGACCCTCCACCATCTTGAAGAAGTTGAGGTAACCCTCATGGTCAGCCACTGCCTCACAGTAGTATTGCCAGGTGGGCATTGGGCTGCCTGCAGGCCCTCCAGCAGTACTGATAAGTTGGCTGCTGATGAGCCCCGGGCAGTGGGCCAGGGGCAAGACAGCAGCAGTGCTTTACCCAGACAGCATGATAACTATACTCTGGACTGAATCCTGAATTTGTCTTGTTGGTCAAATGATTAAAATCTGCAGGAACTAAGACCCCCAGCAGGTGGAGGATGGAATGAGGTTGACTCTTCTGACTTTAATCAATTAAAGCTTGGACTCTGTTGATATATGCCCCAATTCTATGCTGAATTAACCTCTGCTTAAGCCCCTTCGTGAACATGCATATATCCTGAGCATGAAAATTCCCCACTTTTGCTGTTGGGGATACACTGCTTTGGGAAAGATCCCTAGGGTTCTCCTTACTTATTGTAAGAAATAATAAATCCTTGCTTTCTGGCAAAGAGGGCAGGGGAGGGAAACAGAACAAATCCTAATAAATTACTGGACTTAAAAAAAGTTCTGTTGACATCTATATTCCTCCCCTCTTCCCAAAACTCAAGTTACTTCAAAGTGATTAAAAATTAATTCAAATTATTTAGGAGTTTTTAAATTGATTATTAGTTAAATCATTAAAAACTGTTTAAATGTACAATCCATAGAAAATTGGGTCAATCATAGGAAAAACATAAGTTTCATAGAATGAAAAACCTAATGTCTAATTGTATAAAAGAAATTAGAAGAAAAAATATAAGGTAAGTACCACTTGCTGCTGCTAAGTCACTTCAGTCGTGTCCGACTCTGTGCGACCCCATAGACAGCAGCCCACCAGGCTCCCCCGTCCCTGGGATTCTCCAGGCAAGAACACTGGAGTAGGTTGCCGTTTCCTTCTCCAATACATGAAAGTGAAAAGTGAAAGTGAAGTTGCTCAGTCATGTCCAACTTGTAGAGACCCCATGGACTGCAAACTACCAGGCTTCTCCGTCCATGGGATTTTCTAGGCAAGAGTACTGGAGTGGCTTGCCATTGCCTTCTCCGAAGTGCCACTTAATACTTTGGAAAATAATGAAAAACTTTTAATTTAGAAGGATGATTATTATGCATTTATCTTCATACTATGAGGTTGATATTATTATTTCTGGACTTAGGACAATGTGTATACTGCAAAATGGGGTTTAGAGGAAAATCTATGGCTATATTACGGAACAGCAACTAATGAAAGTAAACTAAGTATGTACTCAACTAAAAGAGGCAGGAAAAAATATACACATGTACATGCACACACTCAAACTGAGTAAAGCAGTGGGAAGGGCTGTGTGAAACTGAAAGCATATTTTCATGTGTGGTGTTAAAGGATGTTCTAACTTTATTTTTCACATGTAGCTGTCTAGTTTTCCCAGCACCATTTATTGAAGAGACTGTTTTCCCTCCATTGTATGATTTTGCCTCCTGTGTCGTAGATTAATTGACCATAGGTTTATGGATTCATCTCTTGCTGTTCTATCCTATTCCATTGATTTATATTTCTGTCTTTATACAATTACCATACTGTTTGGATGAATGTAACTTTGTAGTATAATTTGAAGTCAGGGAGCCTGATTTCTCCAGCTCCGTTTTTCTTTCTCAAGATTGATTTAGCTATTGCATCTTTTGTGTCTCATACAAATTTTAAGATTTTTTTGCTGTAGTTCTGTGGAAAATGCCATTGGTAATTTGATAGGGATTGCATTCAATCTGTAGATTGCCTTTTGACAATATTAATTCTGCCTATCCAAAAACACGGTATATCATTCCCATTTGTGTGTGTCGTCTTCAATTTCTTTCATCATCATCTTATAGTTTTCAGAGTGTGGGTCTTTTGCCTCCTTAGGTAGATTTATTTCTAGGTCCTTTATTATTTTTGTCGTAATAGTAAATGGGATTATTTCTTTAATTTCTCTTTCTGTTCTTTCATTGTTAATGTAGAGAAATGCACAGATTTTGTGTATTAATGCTGTATCCTGCCACATTGCCAAATTCATTGATGAACTCTAAAAGTTTTCTGGTAGCATCTTTAGGATTTTCTATGTATAGTATCATGTCATCTGCAAACAATAACAGTTTTACTTCTTCTTTTCCAACTTGGATTCCTTTTATTTCTTTATTCTTCTCTGATTGATGTGACTAGGACTTCCACAGCTATGTTGACTAAAAGTGGTGAGTGGACATCCTTGGATTGTTCTTGATGTTAGAGAAAATGATTTCAGCTTTTCACTGTTTAGTATGATGTTACCTATCTGTTGAGTATAATGGTACCTACCAGCTCAGTATAATGTTACCTACCAGTTCAGTTCAGTCACTCAGTTGTGTCTGACTCTTTCCGACCCCATGGACTGCAGCACACCAGGCTTCCCTATCACTAACTCCCAGAGCTTGCTCAAACTCATGTCCATTGAGTTGGTGATGCCATCCAACCATCTCATCTTCTGTCATCCCCTTCTCCTTCTGCCTTCAATCTTTCCCAGCATCAGGGTCACTTCCAGTGAGTCAGTTCTTCACATCAGGTGGTTAAAGTATTTGGAGCTTCAGCTTCAGCATCAGTCCTTCCAATGAATATTCAGGGTTGATTTCCTTTAGTATTGACTAGTTTGACCTCCTTGCAGTCCAAGGGACTCTCAAGAGTCTTCTCCAGCACCACAGTTCAAAAGCATCAATTCTTTGGTGCTCAGCTTTCTTTATGGTCCAGCCCTCACATCCATACATGACTACTGGAAAAACCGTAGCTTTGACTAAATGGACCATTGTCTGCAAAGTAATGTCTCTGCTTTTTAATATGTTGTCTATGTTTGTCATAGCTTTTCTTTCAAGGAGCTAGTGTCTTTTAATTTCATGGCTATAGTCACCGTCTGCAGTGATTTTGGAGCCCAAGAAAATAAAGTTTGTCACTATTTCCATTGTTTCTCATCTATTTGCCATGAAGTGATGGGACCAGATGCCATGATCTTAGTTTTTTGAATGTTGAATTTTAAGCCAGCTTTTTCACTCTCCTCTTTCACCTTCATCAAGAGGCTGTTTAGTTCCTCTTCTCTTTCTGCCATAAGTGTGGTGTCATCTGCACATCTGAGGTTATTGATATTTCTCCCGGCAGTCTTGATTTCAGCTTGTGATTCATCCAGCTGGAATTTTGCATGAAGTACTCTGCATATAAGTTAAATAAGCAGAGTGACAATATACAGCCTTGTTGTACTCCTTTCCCAATTTGGAACCAGTCCATTGTTCCATGTCCAGTTCTAACTGTTGCTTCTTGACCTACATACAGATTTCCCAGAAGATAGGTAAGGTGGTCTGGTATTCCCATCTCTTGAAGAATTTTCCAGAGTTTATTGTGAACCACAGTCAAAGGCTGTAGCATATTCAGTGAAGCAGAGGTAGGTGATTGGAATTCTCTTGCTTTTCTTATGATCCAACAGATGTTGGCAATTTGATCTCTGGTTCCTCTGACTTTTCTAAATGCAGCTTGAACATCTGGAAGTTCTCAGTGGAACATCTGGAAGTTCTCAGTGGAACATCTGGAGGTTAGCTATAGATTTGTCATATATGGCCTTTATTATATTGAGATATGTTCCTCCCGTGCCTACTTTCTGGAGGGTTTTTATCATAAATGGGTGCTGAATTTTGTCAAAAGCTTTTCTGCATCTATTGAGATGATCAGTTCAGTTCAGTTCAGTCCAGTCGCTCAGTCGTGTCCGACTCTCCGTGACCCCATGAATCACAGCACGCCAGGCCTCCCTGTCCATCACCAACTCCCGCAGTTCACTCAAACTCATGTCCACAGAGTCAGCGATGCCATCCAGCCATCTCATTCTCTGTCATCCCCTTCTCCTCCCACCCCCAACCTTTCCCAGCATCAGAGTCTTTTCCAGTGAGTCAGTTTGTCACATGAGGTGGCCAAAGTATTGCAGTTTCAGCTTTAGCATCAGTCCTTCCAATGAACACCCAGGATCGATCTCCCTTAGAATGGACTGGTTGGATCTCCTTGCGGTACAAGGGACTCTCAAGAGTCTTCTCCAACACCACAGTTCAAAAGCATCAATTCTTCGGCAATCAGCTTTCTTCACAGTCCAACTCTCACATCCATACATAACCACGGGAAATACCATAGCCTTGACTAGACGGACGTTTGTTGGCAAAGTAATGTCTCTGCTTTTTAATATATTATCAAGGTTGGTCATAACTTTCTTTCCAAGGAGCAAGCGTCTTTTAATTTCATGGCTGCAATCAGCATCCGCAGTGATTTTGGAGCCCAAAAAAATAAAGTCTGACACTGTTTCCACTATTTTTCCATCTATTTCCCATGAAGTGATGGGACCAGATGCCATGATCTTTGTTTTCTGAATGTTGAGCTTCAAGCCAGCCTTTTCACTCTCCTCTTTCACTTTCATTAAGAGGCTTTTGAGTTCCTCTTCACTTTCTGCCATAAGGGTGGTGTCATCTGCATATCTGAGGTTATTGATATTTCTCCCAGCAATCTTGATTCCAGCTTGTGCTTCTTCCAGCCCAGCGTTCATGGCTTTTATTCTTCAATTTGTTGATGTGGTGTATCACACTGATTGGTTTGTAGATATTGCAAAATCCTTGCATCCTGGGATAAAGCCACTGGATCATAGTACATGGTCCTTTTAATGTGTTGTTGGAGTCAGATTGCTAGTTTATTGTTGAGAATTTTTGCATTCATCAGTGATATTGGCCTATAATTTTTTTTCTTTTTTTTGTGATATGTCTGGTTTTACTTTCTGGGTGATGGTGGCTTTATAGAATGAGTTTGGGAGTATTCCTTCCTCTGCGATATATTATAATAGTTTCAGAAGAATAGATATTAATTCTTATCTAAATGTTTGATAAAATTTGCTGGTAAAGCCATCTGGTCTTGGACTTTCATTTGTTGGGAGTTTTTTAATCATGCTTTCAGTTTCAGTATTTGTGACTGGTCTGTTCATATTTTCTATTTCTTCCTGGTTCAGTCTTGAGAGATTGTGCCTTTGAAGAATTTGGCCATTTCATTCAGTATGTCCACTTTATTGGCATACAGTTGCCATCTCCCAGAATAATGAAAATGAAAACAAAAATAAACAAATAGAACCTAATTAAATTCAAAAGCTTTTGAATTGCAAAGGAAACCATCAACAAAATGAACAGACAACCTCTGAAATAAGAGAAAATATTTGCAAATAATGTGAGGGACAAGGATTAATTTCTAATTACAAACAGCTCATACAACTCAAAAAAAAAAAAAATGAAGCAACCCAGTAAAAAAATGGGCAGAAGGCCTAAATAGATATTCTGCCAAAGAAGACATACTTGTCCTCAAGGCCAAAAGACATATGAAAAGATGTTAAATATTGTAATTATTAGAGAATCAAATCAAATCAAAACTACAGTGAAGTGTCACTTCATACTGGTCAGTATGGCCATCATCAAAAAACCTACAAATTGTAAATGCTGGAGAGGGTGTGGAGCAAAGGGAACCCTCCTACACTGTTGATGGGAATGCATCAATAAATTGGTGCAGCTGCTAAGGAGAACAGTTTGGAGATTCCTTAAAAAACTAAAAATAAAGCCACCATGCCTGTGTGAATACTCAGTCACTCAGTCATGTCCTACTCTTTGTAGCCTCATGGACTGTAGCCTGTCAGCTTTCTCTCTCCATGGGAGTTCCCAGGCATTACTTTAATGGGTTGCCATTTCCTACTCCAGTAGATCTTTCCGACCCAGGGATTGAACCTGCATCTCCTGTGTTGGCAGTCGGATTCTTTACCACTGAGCCATGGAAACCAGAGCCAACATATGACCCTGCAATCCCACTCCTAGGCATATACCTGGAGGAAAACTTGTTTCAAAAGTATACATGCACCCCAGTGTTCACTGCAGCACTGTTTACAATAGCCAAGACATGGAAGCAACCTAAATGTGCATCCACAGATGAATAAAGAAGGTATGATACATATATACAATGGAATATAACTTAGCTGTTAAAAAGAATGAAATAATGCCATTTACAACAACATGTGTGGACCTGAAGATTATCATACTAAGTGAAGTTAAGTCAGAGAAAGACAAATATCATAAAATATCACTTATAGCAGAATCTTTAAAAAATTATACAGATGAACTTACTTACAAAAATAGAAATAGACTCACAGACTTAGAGAATGAACTTATGGTTACAGGGTAAGGGTAGGGGAGAGGGATAGATTGGGAGTTTGGGATTGACATGTACATGCTATGTTTAAAACAGATGACCAGTAAAGGCCTACTGCACAGCACAGGGACCTCTGCTCAATATTCTGTAGTAACTTATATAAGAAAAGAATTAGACACACACACATATATATGTTTGCTTTTCACCTGAAACTAACACAACATTGTTAATCAACTATATGCCAATGTAAAATAAAATCTTTTTAACATAATTTTATAAACAGCACAAATGAATTAATCCAAGAGATGATTCTTTTAACAATTAAATAGACAGTTGTTATTGTTCTATTATTGCTCTATTAAATTAAATTAAATAGACAGTTGTTATTGTTCTATTATTGCTCTATTATTGCTCAATCTTGTCCGACTCTTTTCGACCCCATGAACTGGAGCATGCCAGACTTCCCTGTCCTTCACTATTTGCTGGAGTTTGCTCAAACTCATGTCTATTGAGTCAGTGATACCATCCAACTATCTTGTCCTCTGTCATCCCCTTCTCCTACTGCCTTCAAACTTTCCCAGCATCAGGGTCTTTTCTAATGAGTTGGCTGTTCACATCAGATGGCCAAAGTATTGGAGCTTCAACTTCAGCATCAGTCCTTCCAATGAATATTCAGGGTTGATTTCCTTTAGGGTGGACTAGTTTGATCTCCGTGCAGTCCAAGGAACTCTCAAGAGTCTTCTCCAGCACCACAGTTCAAAAGCATCAATTCTTCGGTGCTCTTCAGTTCAGTTCAGTCACTCAGTCGTGTCTGACTCTTTGCGACTCCATGAATCACAGCACGCCAGGCCTCCCTGTCCATCACCAACTCCCATAGTTTAACCTATATTAGCTTGCTCCTTGGAAGAAAAGCTATGACAAACCTAAACAGCATATTAAAAAGCAGAGACATTACTTTGCCAACCAAGGTCCATCTAGTCAAGGCTATGGTTTTTCCAGTAGTCATGTATGGATGTGAGAGTTGGACTATAAAGAAAACTGAGCACAGAAGGATTGATGCTTTTGAACTATGGTGTTGGAGAAGACTCTTGAGAGTCCCTTGGACTGCAAGGAGATCCAACCTGTCCATCCTGAAGGAGATCAGTCCTTGATATTCATTGGAAGGACTGTTGCTGAAGCTAAAACTCCAATACTTTGGCCATCTGATGCAAAGAACCGACTCATTGGAAAAGACCCTGATTCTGGGTAAAATTGAAGGTGGGAAGAGAAGGGAATGACAGAGGATGAGATGGTTGGATGGCACCAACTATGTGATGGACATGAGTTTGAGTAGGCTCCAGGAGTTGATGACGGACAGGGAAGCCTGGCATGCTGCAGTCTATGGGATCACAGAGTCAGACACAGCTGAGTGACTAAACTGAACTGAATATATAGGTTAGCTCTCTCTATATACATGAGAAGGTAATGGCAACTCACCTCAGTATTCTTGCCTGGAAAATACCATGGACCAAGAAGCCTGGCAGGCTACAGTCCATGAGGTCTCAAAGAGTTGGACACAACTAAGTGACTGAGCACACACACATGGAAAAGCAAATATAGTAATATACAAGATAAAAATGAGAAAGAGAAAAACCTTTAAGGAAAGTAAATGAATCATAAAACATTTGGAAAGAGAACAGTGTCAAAACTCCTATGTACCAAACTGCTTTTAGTTAGAGATAGAAATTTTAAACAGTATTCAAAGTTCTGTCCCTCCAAATGCACCTCTGCCCAGATGGTTTCACAGGTGAAATATCTGAAAGTATTTAGAAACATAGAATTTCAAAATACTCTAAAACTGTTCCAGAGCAGAGACAGAAAAATCTTCCACGTGTGTTTTTATGAGGTAAAGCAATATATTATTAAAAAAAAAAAAGGACAAAACTATCCCAAATTTAAAAAGAGAAAACAACCTCATGACAATCTTACTCATTTTGATAATAAAAATTCTAAATAAGATATAGGCAAATGGAATCCAGCATCAGAAAAAAGTAATATGTCATGATCATATGAGTTTTAAACCAGCAACAGAAATGTTATAATATCAGAACATATATTAAGCACCTTCACAAAAAATGGACGAAGCTGTCATTTGATTTTCTTCATGACTATATTTGATAAAATTTAATATTCATTCATAACTTTTAAAACATACTCAATATAAAAGGAACTGATAAAAATTTTAAAAATAAGTTAAAAGTCAGTGCTATGTCTTAAGGTTTTGTTGTTGTTCAGTCATTCCGTCGTATCTGACTCTTTACACGCAATGGACTGCAGCATGTCAGCCTTCCCTGTTCTTCACCATCTCCCAGAGTTTGCTCAAACTCATGTCCATTGCCACCAGGTTAAGGACCAGGAGAGACTGTCAGTTCAAAAGTCCCATAATAGTACTTTTAAAGGGCTCATTCCTTAAAAGGGCTTGCCAAAGGTGGTGCAGTGATAAAGAATCTGCCTGACAATGCAGGAGACACAGGAGACGTGGGTTTGGTCCCTGGGTCAGGAAGATCCCTTGGAGTAGGAAATGGCAACCTGCTCCACTTTTCTTGCCTGCAAAATTCCACGGACAGAGTAGCTTGGTGGGCTACAGTCTGCGGGGTCGCAAAGAGCCTGGACATGACTAAGAACATAAGCATGCATTCCTTAAAAGGGATTCATTATATCATTACTGTAAACATACTTAACTTGTTTATAGACTTAATAACCCTTTCAACTGGCAGAAACTTCAATTTAAATGTATAATATGGTTGTAGTTTTTTATGTACACAGTACAGACTGTTGTGAGTCCTACTATAATCATAACCTATAGTCTTTTAGACTAATTTTCTAAAGCTTAGAAAGTAGTTTCACTCAAATGATGATGGAGGTTTGCTAGTGGTTGTGTCTTTGCCCTTTCAGCATACTGTTCTTGATGCAGGATGCTTTCAGCAGCAATGCAATTACTAATCTACATTTTGTACTATTAAAAAAATGCAGTTTTTTCTGGACCTATCGCTACATGACACATTATCAAAGCATTTTCACAAAAGGCGGTATTGCCAGGGCCAGGCATCTCTCACCTGGCTCCCAGGTGTATCTATGCCTTGGGAACTCAAGTTTCTGCAACATGAGTTTAACTGGCCTTGAGTCGGGTAGAACTGGGAATGTACTTGGCATTGGAACAAGCCAAACAGGCTGGACTTCACAGAACAGACCCTCTTTTGTATGGTGGGATCTGAGGAAACAATCTGTTTGAATTTCCTAACTTGAGGGCAGTAATTTTTTCATCTTAACCATTAATAATTAAGATTTGTATCTTTATAGACTAGAAGGATTGGATGCCTGGAGCTATCGATAACCGCCTACAGATCACATTGTTCTTTGTATTGTCTGAGTGACTCATTGCAGTGAAATGCTGTGGGGCTGTCAGCCTCCACCAGGATCCACTGGCCTCCTCCTCACTAGCCTGGCTCCCTGAATGGGCCCCCGGCTCTCTCTGTTTAGCTGTGACAGTCTAGCTCAGGAAAGAAGTTCCACACCAGTCTGCACTTCTTACTGAGCAGAAGAACTTTGTCCCCTGGGCAACTCCTTCCCAAATCCTTGATGCTCAGGTCTCAAAATCACTCTCCAGGCTCTCTGGGACTTAACTGCGTTGTAGGAACTGGCTAGGCCCTTGAGAATGGCAGTATGTTAGAGATGCCAGAGGTTTCCCCCCACCTCTTTCCCTCTTGATTTGCTTTTATGACTCAGTCATATGATTGAGTAAGGCAGGAAGATCCAGAAGGTCAAGAACATTCTGACCTCAAGTTCCACAGTCTGCCTGAGTGATTTTTGGTCCTTTTTTTTGTTTAACTGTAATTTCTTAGCACCCTCCTGCCTAGGTGGGCGGGGAGGGAAGTTGGGAACTTTTGTCTAGCTTTGGAAGATCTATGTTCACTTTCCACATCTGGGGTCCTTGTGACAGCCAGTGTGGGTTTACAGAGAGGGCTGACTCATTCAAGGTCCATAATTCTTGACTTCAGAAAGGCTTGTATTGTGAGCCCTGTGGGCCGGTGATATTCATGATAAAGGAAGTCATCAGGAAGGTGGGTTTCCTCTCCATCTCTTCTCTTAGCTTCTCCAGCTTGAGGGATATCTTGAAGACGATTTTAGAAGACTTGGCTTTTTTATACATAATTTTATTTATTTATTTATGACTGTGCTGGGTTTTTATTGCTGCGAGGGCTTTTCTCTAGTTGCAGCAAGCGAGGGCTACTCTGTAGCTGTGGTGTGTGGGCTTCTCACTGAGGTGTCTTCTCTTTTTGCCGAGCACAGGCTTTAGGTGCAGGTGGGCTCAGTAGTTGCGGCTCCTGGGCTTTAGAATACAGGCTCAGTAGTTGTAGCACATGGGCTTAGTTGCTTCTCAGCATGTGGGATCTTCCCGGACCAGGGATCAAACTGTGTCCCCTGCATTGGCAGGTGGATTCTTTACCATTGAGCCACCAGGGAAGCCCAGACTTGGCTTTCTAATGCAATCAGACAGCCTAGGTCACAGAAACTGACTTTCAGGGAAATTTGGCACACTTGCCTTCATATCCGGGAGTTTCTGTAATTATAGGTGGGTTCTATCTACCCAATTTACTGAATCTGCAGTGCCTCACAGTATTTTCTAATTGATGATGCATGATATCTGAATACACTAAACTTAAATCTTTGAGGAGAAAACAGGCTCATTAGGGTTTGTTCAAGGAGATACCAATTTAGCCTAAACATGCAGAAATGATGGATTCCCTAAGAGGTCAGCAGGTCTGCTGGTCAAACACCTGCTAAGTGAGATTCAGTTTTCAACACGGGCTAGGTAGACCGTGACAAGTGATTGACCTCTCCACATCTTAATACCCTCCTCTGTGAAAGGAGGGTACTAGTACAGACTCTCCCAAGGGCCTCTGAGAGAAGTAAATGTCAGCACCTGCATACAGTAAGTGTTCTATATGGGTTTAATACATGATTATTCAAACTGAGTTTCAAGATTCTTTCATTACAAGTATTTTTCTGCCAGGCACAATCCGAGGGGCAGAGACCCGATGGTTTGAAAGTATGTCCACCAAGAAAACACAGTTTTCCTGGAAGTTGGGAAATATTGATTTCAGGATCATGGGCAAAGTTGTGGGCATCTTTTTTGCCCAGTTGGATCTACAGAACAGCATGTATCTTCATAGGAAACCGAGTGAGGTCATTAATGATGAAAACATTGAATTAAAGTGAGGGTACCTAGGAAAAATGTACACCATAATTCCCAAGATTTTCTCAATATGTAAGAAAGAGATTATTCCTGGATTTTACTGAAAATGATCAGGTGGGTCTGATCCTGGTCTGCCCTTGCTACCTGAGTTTTGTCTCATCTTTTCACCATAGTGCTTTCAGCAGAGTTTGGTACTCAGTAAATATGGAGTATAAATTGAGTACTGAGCAGAAAGAAACCACTGGAATATGCATATGGATAGAAAGAAAGCAAATAGTAAAGTGAAAACAGCAGAATATTAACAGGTGATTCTGAGTGATCTTTGAAATCATTTGAAATTATTTCCAATGAAAAGTTTTTTAAAAGAAGCTATTATATTATTCAAGTAGAAAGATGACTAATAGAATCAGAGTTGTAGGATATGATTAATTTTAATGGTTCCTGTTGTTTTTCTGAGGTACTCTGTACATCTAAGTATATCTTGGACTTGTTCCCATGATGGACGTTACAAGAAATGCTAATTAAATTTAATAGAATTAATTATATATGATTTATAAATGTTTAATAAATTAGAATTGGAAATAACACCAGACAGAAATGTTGAAACAGACAGCCTTTTGAGATAAATTTTCTCTGCTTTCACGGATTGTATTAAGTCTGCCTGTGATAATTTCACAAGAAGGAACATTTTTGTAGCTGCTGATTCATTTCTCCTTGGCAGCCAGAGCACCAACAAAGTTGAAATATTACTGTTAATCTTTTTTTATTTAGATGTGTGCTAGAATAGCACTTGAGGCACTATGGATATAAACCAGCACTTCTGTGTTACTATGAAGGCATAATTTATTTACTAGAACCAAATTACCTTGTAGTGAGGGCCAAAAAAGTGGAATTCTCAAAGACTAAGCTGCATTCTCAGCTGACTTCTTTTTGAAGAAATTTATGTTTCAGCTTGGAGTCTTACCAGCTACAATTACTTCCTCAAATGAAATACAATATTAATTTGCTAGGGCTATTGTAACAACATCCCACAAACAGACATGTGCTATCTTCCTGTTGTGGAGTTTCCAAGTACAAGATAGTGGTAAGTCACGGCCAGGGCCCCTGAGGCACTCAGGAATGGTCAGTTCCTGGCCTCCCTCCTCACTTCTCACATCTCGTTGGCTTGTGGCAGCATAACTCCAATTTTTACATGACGTCCTTGTGTGCACACCTGTGTCCAAATTGCCCTTATTTTCATAGGGACGCACTTGCCTTGGGTTACAGCTCACCCTCGTGACTTCGCCTTAATTTGATCATCTATGAAATAGATCACACACACACAGGTACTGGGATTAGTACATCAGTATCTTGGGGAGAGACATAATTCAACCCACAACAAAGACATTTATGCTACTGTAGATAGTTGAAGATAAATGCTATATAGTTTTTAATTAACTCAAACTTTTTGAGAAATTTAATTCCACAGATCTGATCAAAGTAAAAGAAAATAATCAAATAATTTCAAACTTTATATTGTATTTTACGCAAATTTTATATTTTACCCTCTGTAGATCTTCATTTAAGGAGGCTTTATTAGCATCTTAGTACATGTTGCTTGGGCTTCCCAGGTGGCAATAATAGTAATGAATCTGCCTGCCAATGCAGGAGATGCCAGTTTGATCCCTGAGTCGGGAAGATCCCCAGAGGAGGAAATGGCAACCCTCTCCAGTATTCTTGACTGGAAAATCCCATAGACAGAGGAGCCTGGTGGGCTACAGTATATGGGGTTGCAAATAGACACGTTAGTGACTGATTGTGCAGGCACAAGTTGCTTATCATAAAAATTATAAAACCAATAGATCATCTGAGTTCTTTGACTCTGAGAAAGATCAGTTAAAAACCAGAAATTAATTATTTTTTGTGTTTTTTTAACTTGGAGGATAATTACTTTATATTATTGTGTTGATATCTGCCATACAACAGCATGAATCAGCTATATGTATATATATATCCCTCCCTCTTGAGCCTCCTTCCCATCCCACCCCCTAGGTCATCACAGGACACCGAACTGACTTCCCTGTGCTCTGCAGCAGTTTCCCACTAGCTATCTATTTTACACATGGTAGTGTGTATATGTCAGTGCTGCTCTTTCTAGTCATTCAACCCTCTCCTTCCCCTTCTTTGTCCTCAAGCCTGTTCTCTACATCTGCATCTATTCCTACTCTGCAAATAGGTTCATCAGTACCATGTTTCTAGATTCCATGTATGTGCAAGCTGTTTAAATAGAAGTTTTAAATAGGTGCATAATTGGTCCTCCCCTAAAACCACTGTGTGCTCCTAAGAGATAGAACATAGAGATGCAGGAGGCCTCTGAGGTCAGAACTCCTCACTACCTTCTCCTCAGGTGAGCAACTCATCCCTGTGGGGTAAGATAGTGTGAGAATCCCATAGGGACACCCTGAATCCATGTCACCAGACAGTATTTTGAAAATGTAAAATTGAATTGAGTAAAAGTTGAATCCATTTTCCTAGCGGCTTGGACATGCGTCTGTCTTGGGTAAATTCTAAAGCAACAGTTCATACATGGGTACTGCCACTTGTGTTGTCCCCAGTAACTCATCAAAAATCACAGAGTTGATGGGCTTGGCCATTCTGTAGTTTTAAGTGGGACCACGGGGAGGAGAGGAGCAGATGCAAGAGGCTCTTGGTCAGAACCCACGCTCCCTTCCTGGTACCCCACTTGCTCTTTCTGGGTGGAAGAGAAAGAGTCCAAATCACAGCTAGCACCCATGGGTTTGCCACACCCAGGAAGGTTACCATCCACTGCTCTGTGTGGAGATTTATTTGACCAGATTGTCAGGATTCAAGTCAATGTAGAATAAGTTATAAAAATCTTCAGGACTAGGGGAACCCATTCCAGGGTGGACCTTGTTCTCTTGGGTGTCTCGCACTATTAAGTTTCTGTAGAGTGGAATTGGTTCAGTTCAGTTCAGTTGCTCAGTCGTGTCCGACTCTTTGTGACCCCATAGAATACAGCACACCAGGCTTCCCTGTCCATCACCAACTCCTGGAGCTTGTTCAAAATCATGTCCATTGAGTTGGTGATACCATCCAACCATCTCATCCTCTGTCCTTTTCCTCCTGCCTTCAGTCTTTCCCAGCATCAGGGTCTTTTCTAATGAGTCAGTTCTTCACATCAGGTGGTCAAAGTATTGGAGCTTCAGCTTCAGTATCAGTCCTTCCAATGAATATTCAGGACTGATTTCCTTTAGGGTTGATGTTTTAATCTCTATGCAGTCCAAGGGACTCTGAAGAGTCTTCTCCAATACCATAGTTCAAGTAGCACTAAAATACTAGCCCCTGGCCTCAAACAACTGAAAACCTTAGAAAAGCTTTCTCTGCAGTTGGCTTGAATTGAATCATTTTCCAGAGATTTGTGCTTGCCATGGCCTCTTTCTTGGAGTCTCTACTTTTGTAAGTTACTGCATTTTTTTTAAACTATCTCCTTGGCCACTGTTGTCAGGCAAGCAGCAAGGAAACTTTATTGTCAAAGTTCAGGAATGTGAGCTGACCTTTGAAAGACCTCAATAACACCAGTGCCCTGCAGAGGGTGAGCATTTTTCTTCAAATGCTGTGGATGACAAAAATTTGTAATTCTCACAGATAGCTGGTTTCCTGTGCAGAGGGGAGAGACTTGATGCTAGTGGAGAAGGCAGCACAAGTGACAGTGGTTAGGACAGTATGGTAGGGGCAGAGGGAGAGACACAAAGAATCCAGAAATAGACCCACCTCAAATAGGCCAAGCTGATTTTTAACAAAGGTGCAATAGTAACTCAGTGGAGAAAGAATAGCCTTTTCAAGAATGATACTGGCACAATTGGACATCCAGAAGAAAAAGAAAAAGAAAGAACTTCAGCCTACACTTCACACCTTATATAAAAATTAATTGAATGGACCATGGACTTACAAGAAAAAATGTAAAATGATAACATTTTTGAAAAAAAGAAAAACCAAAGGAAAAAATTAGCATGATCTATCAAAGAAAAAATGGTTAAATTGAATCTCATAAAAATTTAAAATTTTGTGCTGCAAATGACCCTATTAAGAGGTTGAAAGTACAGTCTACAGTCTGAAAAGAAACACTTGCCAACTACATATTCAACAAAGAACTAGTGTTTAACATGTATAAAGAACTCTCAGAATTCAACAGTAAAAATACAAATAATCCTGGACCTCAAAATGAAAATAGAGATTTCACTGAAGAGAATGTGAAGAACAAATAAACACATGAAAGGATGTGAACATCACTAGCAATCTAGGGAAACACAAGATAAGACCACAATGATACATCACTACATGCTTACAGAGCCAGCTGAGCTAAAATAGTGTTACTGAACGCCAGCAAGGATGCAGAGACTGGATCAGTCATCCCCCGCTGGTGAGGATGGAAAATGTACGGCCACTCTGGGAAACGGTTTGGCAACTTCTTATAAAGTGAAACAGGAAAATGTCCCAGAAATGATACCTTTGATCACTTATCCCAGAGAAATGGAGACATGTTCATGCAAAAACCTGTGCATGCATGTTCCTAGCAGCTTTATCTGTAATACTCCTAAACTGGAGACCTCCCCAGTATCTTTCACTGATTGAACAGTTAAACAAACTGCAGAACCTTCACACCATGGAACACTATGCAGGACTATGGTATAGGGAACAACCTGGGTGAGTCTCTAGAGAGATACGCTGAGGGAAAAGTCTAGCTCAAAAGGTTATTACATACCATATGATGGTATTTACATAACATTCTTGAAATGATAAGATTATAGAGATGGAGAGATTAGTGGAGGAGCTAATTAGGAGATTAGAGTGCAGCTATAACAGGGCAGCAGGAGCGATCTTTGTGATGGAACATTCTGGATTTTGGCCATATCAAAGGTTGAGATATTGTCTTGTAGTTGTTGTGCAAGAAAGTTACCACTGAGGAAATCTGGGTAAAGCATACATGGTATATACTTTCTAAAAACTCCTGTTATCTTGAAGTAAACATTTTAATTTAAAAATAATTTAAGGTTGTTTGGGGCTTCCCAAGTGGTGCTAGTGGCTAAGTACCCACCTGCCAATGCAGGAGACGCAGTTCAATCCCTGGATTGGGAAGGTCCCCTGAAGGAGGGTGTGGCAACCCACTCTAGTATTCTTGCCTGAGAAATCTCATAGAGGATCCTGGCAGGCTACAGTCCACGGGGTCGCAAAGAGTCACACATGACTGAAGTGACTTAGCATGTAGCACGCACGTAAGGTTGTTGTAACATGCAAAATTAAAAGTGTGAGCTATTTCCTCACACCTCCTTTCTCTAACCAGGCCCATGGTGTCCTTTTCCCCAATTATCTTTTAAGGATAAAAGTTCCAGAGCATGAAAGCATCTAAGATCCTCTAGGGGACATCCTGAGTTGTTCTGATTTTCTCCCTAATGAGATCCAGCCCTGTCTTGGGCCCCACTCCATCTGTTTCTACTTTTTTGTGTACCAAGACCCAGATGGGGGAGATTCTGTACCATAGTAGATTCTGTAGAGTAATTCTTGGAAGCTTAAAAATTCTGTATTTATCTGGGATCAAGGTAATATGTTTGTGTCAATAACCAAACATCTCCAGAGAGAACACCAGCAGGAAATGGGGGTGGAAGAAAGATCAGAAAATCAAGCCAAGTGGGAGAGATTCAGAAGCTCTGCCAGAGGCAAGGACCACCCTCTTGACATTATATCCCAGCTATCTGGCAACTTGCTCCTTTAAACATCATCAGTTAGGCATATTTTAGCCACGAAAAGCTCACCGTCATTTGAACAGCATCATATCCCAGACTGAAACTGACCAAGGAAATGGAGTCTGCCAGAGACCAAGGAATCATGCTGTCCATGGGTACCACTTATAATCTTATCTCTTGACAGGGTTGGCTGGACATCTGCAGTCAGCAGTGTCTAATTTCTTCTCCCTCTGGATCCAGATTTGCTGCCCTAGCCTAAAAAGTAAATGGAAAATTTTGTGTGCCGAGCTGGGCTAATTCTGGTATTCTTGAGACCAGACAATTTATTGAATTGAGGTAAGGATCCAACCAGTCCATTCTAAAGGAGATCAGTCCTGGGTGTTCATTGGAAGGACTGATGCTAAAGCTGAAACTCCAATACTTGGCCACCTCATGGGATGAGTTGACTCACTGGAAAAGACTCTGATGCTGGGAGGGATTGGGGGCGGGAGGAGACGGGGACGACAGAGAATGAGATGGCTGGATGGCATCACCAACTCGATGGACAAGAGTTTGAGTGAACTCTGGGAGTTGGTGATGGACACGGAGGCCTGGTGTGCTGTGATTCATGGGGTCGCAAAGAGTCGGACACGACTGAGCGACTGAAAAAAAAAGGCTATGAAAGAATGTATTTCCAGGACTATTGAGATTCTCTCTGTACAGGACAAAAAGTCTTAAGTTAGTTACAAATATAACAACCTGTTAGTGCAGTCGGGCACTTCCCTGGTGGCTCATTGGTAAAGAATCGACTATCAATGCAGGAGATTCAAGTTTGATCCCTGGGTCAGGAAGATCCCCTCAAGAAGGAAATGGCAACCCACTCCAGTATTCTTCCCTCGGAAATCCCATGGACAGAGGAGCCTGGTAGGCTACAGTCCATGGGGGTCACAAGGGTTGGACAAAAAGACTAAACAACAACAACATAACTCAGTCTCATTTTTTAAAACGATATCGTCACAAGTGTTTATTCCATGGGCAAAATCCCTTCAAAATAAACAGTCTAGCTTGGCATTTCAAGTAGATCTGGTTCAAGAGCAGAGTTGCCACTGAAGTTAGGAGGAGATCTAGTTCCCAGCCTCCATAACATGCCATGTCAAGGAAGACAGTCACATATGACAGTCTGTATAACCATGCCTCTGCCTCCACCGTCCCTATATTACATCATCCTCCATGGTCCCCACATACAGTGTCCCCACCCCCATCATCCTTACAGGATGTTGTCCCCCCCGTCCCATACAACCAGGCCCTTTCTCAATATCCTCATTTGACTTTTCTTTGAGTTGCTTCACCTGCTTGGTGTGACCATTTTTGATTCTCCTGTTTGTATTCCTTGTGTCTCCCAGAATGATAAACAAGAGTCCAGGAATGGGATGATTAGAAAAAACGATGTTCTGTGCTAGTTATTTGTTATTTATGGCCTTTTTTTTTCCTAAACAAAAACTTGCAAGATCAGATAGAATGCAATTTGTATATAAAAGTTGGATAACTATTGCTGAATTGCCCTCCTTAAAGATTTTTCCAATTTATTTTCCCATCAGCAATGAGAGAGTTTCCCCTTCTTTTCAGTGGTGATCTGTATTGGGGATTATCTTTCTTCTATATCTTGTTCAACCTTATGTGATAACTAGTAGCTCATTGCTGGAATTCACATTGCTTTGATTATTAGTGACGTTTAACATTTTTTTAATTTTTGTTTTGTTGACCTTTTTTTTTTTCTTTCTTTAGTATATTGCTTGTTCATGTATTTGCAATATTTGCCTTTTGGGCTGATTTTAAGAGATCTTTAATAGGTGTATTAAGCTGCTAAGGAGCTTCCCCCATGGCTCAGCAGGTAAAGAATCCACCTGCAACGCAGGAGATACAGGAAATGCAGGTTCGATCCCTGGATCCAGAAGATCCCCTGGAGGAGGGCATGGCAACACTCCAGTATTCTTGCCTAAAGAATCCTATGGACAGAGACGCCTGGCACACTTAGTCCATAGTGTTGCAAAGAGTCAGACACCCCTGAAGCAACTGAGCACCCATAGCCTGCTGGGGCTGCTATTACTAAGTACAACAGATAGGGTGCCTTAAATGACAGAAATTTATTTTCTCACAGTGCTGGAGGCTAGAAGTCAGAGATCAAGGTGTCAGCAGGATAAGTTTCTCCTGAGGCCTCTCTCCTTGGTTTGTAGACAGTTGTCTTCTCCCCTTCCCTCTGTGTGTGTCTCAGTCCTGATCTCTTCATGTAAGAACATCAGTCAGCCTGAATTAGGGTCCCACCCAGATGACCTCATTTTACCTTAATCCCCAACATACAAATGCTAAGCCCATGTCTGTCAGAATTTTAAGTATTCTATCTAGTCCTTTTTTTGCCTCTAAATTTTATTTCTGTTCATAGCTAATACTAAGAAACTATTTTTTATTGGTTGCCACATGCCAGGCACAGTTATTTACAAATATTAAGTAGTTAATGATCACACAGCCATGTGAAGTAGGTTTTATTATTAACTTGTCCTGGATCACACAACTAGGAGGTAGAGAAGCTAATATGTTTACCTGGGCAGTATTTAACCAATATGCAGTACTGCCTCCCAGGGGAGAACCTTAGACATCCAGAAGTCTCAAACTTGCTTCCCTTTGGGGGTTGTACTTTACAGAGCCTTTTCATCCCAGTAGCATGACACTGATTTATTTTTCCTTCTTCTATTTATATCATGTTGATTTGGAATTTGTTTAGGTCCAAGAATTTTTTTTTTTTTTCTTATTAGCCATCAGTCATTGAGGACCTAGGGTGGCCTGGTGCTGTGCCAGGGTACTCACAAACATGAATTTACTTAAGCCACACAATAACCAATTTTAGGAGACCTCATGGTCATACACATGAGAAAAGACAAGTTTCCAGGAAGTTGTTAATTGTTCCAGTTCACATAATAAATCAATGGGAAATGGGTTAAAATCAAGGTTTATCAGTCATTAGAATGTTACTCACAGTCACCATTTCATTACTCAAAATCACCATTCTGACAGTGAAGATAGGATTCAACTCTACAGTTTTTACAAATGCTTCATTTGCCAGTTGTCCTTGAGCTATGTGTTGTTATATTTGTTTATTAGTTTTACTGAATTGGCCTAAGTATCAAAAGACCAGATTTTATTTTGTGGAATTTCTAGTCTATCCATTCTGTTTCTACAAGAGATCACTTAAATAGAATAAATGCAATTCAGTGGACCAGAATAGAATTCTGATAAAGACCTTTTTAAAAATAAATAAATAAATAAAGTCCTCATTTTATAAAGTTAAAAATTGAATCTTGCAAAATTAATAACTCATCTTTCCAAGTTAACAACTCCATGAAAAATGGTTATTCAAACTAAACCTTTGAAGTCAGCTGGGCTGCTGTTTTAAATCCATTATAAGTTTTTAAAAAACTTGTATGCTCAGAGAAGAATTTACTAAGATTATGGAATTTAGAGTGTGTGCTCCTATTTTTGAATTCAAAGTAGTTTCAAAGTGCCGGGTTTGGGTGGCAGCAGATGGATTGTGTGGAACATGCCCCTGGCATCCAGGGAAACGCATTCCATCCTGTGGGTCCAGGGAGACCGGGCTGCAGACTGGGAGAGGCTGGAGTCAGGCAGAGCTGGGAGACCTTCAGCGTCGTCACTTATCTCACAGAACCCTGGGCAAGGCAGATGAGCACACTATAGCACAATTACCTTATGGGCAAAATGGGAGGAAAGTGAAACCTGCCTCAAAGATTTTATGAGAATCCTTGATAATGCATGTAAAGCATGCAGCACAGTGCCTGATGGCAAACGGCGGTTCTGCTGTTGATCTGATTGAAGATCATTTGTTATTCTCTGTGTGCATTTGCATGTTTGAGAATCGGAGGTCTCCTCCAATAAAATTCATGATTGATTGCTGTTGTTCAGTCGCGAAGTTTGTCCCATTTTTACACGTATGAACTATGAAAGGGTATCCAGATGTGGGAGACCCCTGCATAAGCTGTGTTGCCTGGCGTGTGGCAGGTAAGAAGTCTGTCAGTCACTGGAGAACACGCCTCCCTCTGCCGGTGAAATCTCAAGATGCCCTGAAATATATTTTCACCGAATAATGCTTTGTTTCATTCCATGGTATAGGAGTTGATAGACTTTCTTCACTGATTCATTCATTCCAAAACTATTCGTTGAGCCCCACTGTGTGCAAACATCTGTGAAAGACACAAGAATGATAAGACACATGACCACTTTTCAAAGGTACCTATTCTAGCAGGGGAAGCAAGAAACCAACAGACACCTTCAGGATGAGGCAGGGCAGGCCCAACCCCAAAACAGGCAAGACAGACAGACTGTCACCTTGGCTGCAATGTGTGTGGCCCAGGTTAGTGCAGATAAGCATGCACTGGAAGTGCACTGCTGGCTCTTCCTTGATGCTCTGCATAGCATGGAAGAGGAGGGTGATATATGTGTGGGGATCTAGTTGATCTTAAAATTAAGAATGCTCCACTTTGACTTCTGGTTACCTAAGCCCACAATGGTGTGATAATAGAAAAGTTGACAGTGCCATGCTTGGAAGATTTTTCTCCACAAGGCCCCTTCTAGGCACTTTCTGTGAGTACATTAATCTCTTATTGCTGCTGTAACAAATAACTGCAAACTAAGTGGCTTAAAAAGACAAATTTATTGTCTCACAGTTCTGAAGGCCAGAAGTCAGAAAAGGGTCTCACTAGGCAGAAATTCAAAGTGTTGTCAGAGCCCCTGGGCAAGTGCACGTGGGAGAAAGATCTGTTTGGGAAAATTTATCAGGAGCCAGTCACTGGGGGAAATGTAAAAGGAGCTTTCCCAGCACAGTCTTGAGAAGCATCCATGTTATTGCGCCAGCTGGTCACGGTGGTTTTTAGTGATGGTTGTAAATAATTGGTTGAGCTGGCAGTTTTATAACTTTGGAATAGGGTACATTTTTGGCAGGTAGCATTGCATAGGGGTGGAAGGTGCAGAGGCTGTGGGGTCAGAGGCCAAGTTCAGAGCCTTTCCTCCGCATCGTGTCAATTTTGAACAACTCCAAGTTTCTAGGAGATGTGATTGCCTTGTTCATAAAATATGGACACCTCTCCTCCCTCCCCTGCTGGCAGAGGAAGCTGAATCCATTGTTTTTGTTGAATTTCTGTCTCACAGTTGGCCCTAGAGAAGTGTGAGCTGGTCTGCAACTTCTCTGTAGGACAAACACAATAAAATGTTCTCACAGGGCGCTGGAGAAGGATTCTTGACCCTGTTGGTAGAATAGTGATTTGATGCCGAAGAAATGCTGCATTTGCAACTGTTGTGTTTTTCCACAAAGCTGTTGTGGTCCCAAGGCTCCTTGCTGTTCAGAGCCAGCTGGGAGGGCAGGAGAGTGGCCTCAGTGCCAGACGCACAGACCCTCTGAAGTTCTCTCTGTCCCCTGGCCCCTCTGAAAGTGCTATTCCCACAGGCGTTTCCCTACTTCTCTGAGAAACAGTGTTCTTTTCCTCAAAAGAGCCTTTCATTTCATCCCATCCTGAATATCTAATTATTTTCTCACTGAACTCCCAGCTATGGGGGCCCTGTCGGGGTATTGCTTGGCAAGGCTAATTGGTTTCTCTCACCTCCAGGCTTAATATGCACCCTGACAGCCATTGTCCCTTAACCTGGGGTCCTTTTCCATGTCACAGGCTGGGACCCTCACAGCAGTGTCAGCAGTTGGCCAGAAGGGAATAGGGAAATGTGGCATTTTCTGTGAATCTGACAGTGTAGTCACATGTGAGAAAACTGGAAAAACAGCTTACAGGTTTAATTTTTGTTTTTATTGAAACGCTTGTAAGTGAAGTGGATCAGACAAAGATAAATACTGTATGATTACACTTCTATGTGGAATCTTCAAGAAAGAAATTAAAGTGAACAGACTGGTAGTTGCCAGAAACAGGGAATAGGGGAAGGGGTAGTCAAAATGGGTGAGCATGGTCAAAAACTACAAATTCCAGTTATTAAATATTAAATATGTCATTCATGGGAATATAATGTTCAGCATAGTGACATTAACAATACTTACTGTAGGAGGGTGTCGGCGCGGTCAGTGGCGGCCTGAGGAGAGTGGCTGCCGCCATGATAGAACAGCAGAAGCGTTAAGGGCCCAGAGTTGCCACTGGTCCCAGTCAAGTGGCAGCGACATGAATTACTGTTGGGAGCAGCAGGGTCGGGTCCTGGAGCCGGGCAGCAGCAGGCGGTGCCGGGAGCTTTGCTGCAAGCGGGTCCTCCAAGATGTTCCTCCCTTCAAGCCCCAATCATGCTTCTCTCAGGACATGAAGGGGAAGTGTATTGCTGCAAGTTTCACCCCAACGGATCCACCTTAGCATCTGCAGGATTTGACCAACTGATATTGTTGTGGAATGTCTATGGTGTCTGCGATAACTATGCTACCTTGAAGTGACACAGTGGAGCAGTGATGGAACTTCATTATTACACAGATGGCAATATGCTCTTCTCAGCATCCACAGATAAAACTGTGGCAGTGTGGGATAGTGAAACAGGCAAGAGGGTTAAAAGACTGAAGGGGCATACTTCCTTTGTGAATTCCTGTTACCCAGCCAGGAGGGGCCCCCAGCTTGTTTGCACTGGCAGTGACGACGGTACAGTTAAGCTTTGGGATATCCACAAGAAAGCGGCCATCCAGACATTTCAGAACACCTACCAAGTTTTAGCTGTGACTTTCAATGATACAAGTGATCAGATTATTTCTGGTGGAATAGACAACGATATCAAGGACCTGCGCCAAAATAAACTGACCTACACGATGAGAGGTCATGCAGATTCAGTGACTGGCCTGAGTTTAAGTTCTGAAGGCTCTTACCTCTTGTCCAATGCAATGGACAATACAGTGCGGGTCTGGGATGTCCGGCCATTTGCTCCCAAAGAGCGGTGTGTGAAGATATTTCAAGGAAATGTGCACAACTTTGAAAAGAATCTTCTGAGATGTTCTTGGTCACCTGATGGAAGCAAGATAGCAGCTGGCTCAGCTGACAGGTTTGTCTACGTCTGGGATACCACAAGCAGGAGGATTTTGTATAAGCTCCCGGGCCACGCTGGCTCCATCAATGAAGTGGCTTTCCACCCCGATGGACCCATCATTCTCTCAGCATCCAGTGACAAGAGACTGTATATGGGGGAGATTCCGTGAAGATATGGAACGGAAGACTCCACAAGACTGCTTGACCCTGAGACCTCAGACAGCATAAGTGGCATCAAATGATGTCCAAGCCAGCATCCTCCCTTCAGATGAAGATTGTTAGTAGCAAGAAATGAGGAGGAGGTAGCCATGTTCCAAACCACCAGTGTCCCAGTTCACCAGGATGACTAAGGCAAGCTTCCAGTGGCCTCTTAAAACCACCTGCCAGATTTTAGGGATTGTTTTATTTTTTTCCTCTATTTTTTTTTTTAAAATAAGGTTTCTTCAAAAGGACAGACATTGGTTGGTTCATCATTTCCTGTTTCCTAATCCAGGCTGAAGACAGGGAATGTGACTGAATGTATTTGTCAGTTTGTTTTTTTTTTAGTTCAATAACTTGTATATTTTCTTTCTTTGTTTCTCTGACTCATTTTGTATTAAAAGCCAACTAGATGCCTTTAAAAAAAAAAACAATACTTACTGTAAATCTGAAAGTTGCTAAGAGATCTTAAAAATTCTTATCATAGAAAAAAATTATGTCTATGTGAGGTGATGGATGTTAAATAGACTTATTGTGGTGACCATTTTGCAATATATACAAATATCAAATTATATGTCATACACCTGAAACTAATATAATGTTTCATGTCCATTATATCTCAACAAATTAACTTCAATCATAGAGAAAAATGTCAACACTTAATATTGCTAAAAGGAGTGAGTTCTGTTTTTTCTTTTCTATTTATACTTGCTTCTCTCCATAAAAAGTGTTGAGATGGTGTATAAAGAAAACTGTAAGCACTATAAGGTAATTAAGAAACTAGATTTGGAAATAAAAAGTCATAGAGGGGAAGAAAGCAAATGACATCCAGGAGGAAAAGAAATCACTGAAATCCAACTGCTTGCAGCCATGATGAAGAGGAAATTCTATTAGAATATCTTTCAACAGGAAACACTCCTCCAGCACTGATTTGAAAGACGTTCCCTGGGTGGAACCTTGTGGAAGCAGCTCTGAGAAAACATGGAACATCACTCGACTTGTCCTGTCAACTGCAGTTGACTATGGACAGCACGTGCTTTCTTGGTTCAGTGCCTGCATGGCTTCCTGGGATGCCCCCATCCAGTGAAGAACAGGGCCTCATGTGCCAAACGTTTGGGTAGGTGTTCTTGCTTTTTTATTCAGAATGACATGGGGCATGTGGGTCCTTGGGTGCATCCCCCTCTGTTCTGGACACAGGGCACTGACGGAAGACAAGTGCAAGCTGAGTAAACCAAATGGGCAGGACCAGCTGGGGTTCTGAAGGGCAGAAGAGCGGACTTGCTTGGCATCTAGTCCTGGAGCAGGCCAGCTCCCATAAGACACTAGACATACTACAACCTGAGAGATGGAGCCTGGAGCCCCACAGCTCCAGCCCCCTCCAGGAAGGAGGCAGAATGTAGCAGTACGTTCGTGTGGGTGTACAGAGGACAGGGGCTGCACCACCGAGACTCATGGTTAACAAAGAGGCTGAGTCTGAGATCCCTGCAGTGCCCCTCAGTGCAGCATACCCAAAGCAGTGAGAAAAGAACTGGTTCTGCCTTGCCTGGGAACCCCAAAATCACCAGAAAGAGAGAGGTAGCTAAGAGAAAGGAAGAATAAATGAAACAAAATATCAACACAAAAACTTCCCACTCATAATCAGATGGTATTAAAAATTCAAAGCACCTGAAGCCATCTGCAGCTAAAGAAAGGGAATAAAATCAACACTCAATACAAGAACTCATATATGTAAATATAAAACATGTTTGAAAAATAAGGAATTATGAAATAGAACTGTCATGTATAAATCAAATACAAATGATTAAAAGCTTAGAAATTTAAGAAATTAAAAGTATAACACTGACAGTAAAATTAAAAAAAGAAAGTTAAAGTCTAGACTAGATACAGTTGAAGACAAAATGGTAAATTGAATGCTATCATTTCTCCAGGATCTAGCGGATTTAGCAAAGAGATTAAAACATATCAACAAGAGGTCCCAGGGATAGATTGTAGATTTCCCCCGCCAAAAACGGGAATGGAGAAAATGGAAGTAAGTCTACTTTGAAGATAAAACAACTGAGAAATTTTAAGCACTGAAGAAATTCACAGGCCCTCAGATCGAAAGTGTTGTAAGCATCAAGCAGCCTGAATGACAGGGAGTCCACATAGTGAAACTTGGTACAGAAGCTTCTCGTGTCATGGGTAAAGAGAAATGCTAAAAGCTACTGGAGAGATGAGAAAAGACAATGTACAACAGATGTCAACCAGACAACAGAGGACTTCTCATCAGGAAAAGTAGAGGCCAGAGGCACTGGAGTGATATTTTCAAAGTGCCAAGGGAAAATTTTGATTACCTAGGATCCTATGCCACATAAGCTAGCATCTAGGATGCAGTCAAGAGAAAGACATTTCAGACATATGAGAACTATTCCAGTTTCCTACCCATAGACACACACTTAGAGAATCATGAAAAGTTGTAGATCAGTGAGAAAAAACAAGTGAATCCAGACAGAAGTCATGGTATACAAGACCAAGGGTGAGGAGGGAACTTGATAGATTATATCAAAAATTAAATTGCTTATTGATTATACTTTTACAAGTATATGTTAACTATACAGGTTTCTTAGTAGACAGGTAAGGTGGTCTGGTATTCCCTTCACTTTTTAAGAACTTCCACAGTTTGTTGTGATCCACACAGTCGAAGGTGTTCAATCCAATCGCTCAGTCATGTCTGACTCTTTGTGACCCCATGGACTGCAGCACGCCAGGCCTCCCTGTCCATCACCAACTCCCGGAGCTTGCTCAAACTTATATCCATTGAGTCGGTGATGCCATCCAACCATCTCATCCTCTATCATCCCCTTCTTCTCCTCCCTTCAATCTTTCCCAGCATCAGGGTCTTTTCCAATGAGTCAGTTCTTCGCATCAGGTGGCCAAAAGTGTTAGCATAGTCAATAAAGCAGAAGTTTTTCTGGAATTCCCTTGCTTTCTCTAGGATCCAATGAATGTTGGGAATTTGGAACCAATGTTGGAACCAATTTCTCTGGTTCCTCTGCCTTTTCTAAATCCAGCTTGTACATCTGGAAGTTCTTGGTTCATGTACTGCTGAAGCATAACTTGAAGGATTTTGAGCATTACCTTAACGACCATGTGAACTGAGTGCAATTGTGCAACAGTTTCAACATTCTTCTCATTGCCCTTCTTTGGGATTGGAGTGAAAACTGAGCTTTTCCAGGCCTGTGGCCACTGCTGAGTTTTCCAAATTTGCTGACATATTGAGTGTAGCACTTTAACAGCATCATCTTTAAAGATTTGAAATAGCTCAGCTAGAATTCCAATACCTGCACTAACTTTGTTTATAGTAATGCTTCCTAAAGCCTCCTTGACTTCCCACTCTAGGATGTCTGGCTCTAGGTGAGTGAACATACCCTCGTGGTCATCCAGGTCATTAAGACCTTTCTTGTTTAGTGCTTGTGTGTATTCTTGCCACCTCTTCTTAATCTCTTATGCTTCTGTTAGGTTCTTACTGTTGCCGTCCTTTACTGTGCCCATCCTGTTTGAATTGTTCCCTTGATATCTCCAGTTTTCTTGAAAAGATCTCTAGTCTTTCCCATTCAGTTGTTTCCCTCTATTTCTTTGCATTAATCACTTAAGAAGGCTTTATTATCTCTCGTTGTTATTTTCTGAGCCTCTTGATGAGGAAGAAAGAACAGAGTGTAAGCTGGCTTACAACCCAATATTCAAAAAACTAAGAGCATGGCATCTGGTCCCATAACTTCATAGCAAATAAAAGGGGGAAAAGTGGAAAGAGAGACAGATTTTATTTTCTTGGGCTGCAAAAATCACTGTGGACAGTGACTGCAGCCATGAAATTAAAAGGTGCTTACTCCTTGGAAAGGAAAGCTATGAAAAACCTAGACAGCATATTAAAAAGCAGAGACATCACTTTGCTGAGAAAGGTCCATATAGTCAAAGCTATCATTTTTCCAGTAGTCAAGTGTGAATGTGAGAGTTGGATTGTAAAGAAGACTGAGCACTGAAGAATTTCTGCTTTCCAATTGTGGTGCTGGAGAAGACTCTTGAGAGTCTTTTGGACAGCAAGGAGATCAAACCCGTCAATCCTAAAGGAAATCAACCCTGAATATTCATTGAAAGGACTGATGTTGAGGCTGAAGCTCCATTACTTTGGCCACCTGATGTGAAGAACTGACTTACTGGAAAAGACCTTGATACTGGAAAAGATTAAGGGCAGGAGGAGAAGGGGGCAACAGAGGATGAGATAGTTGGATAGAATAACTGATGTGATGGACATGAGCCTGAGCAAACTCCAGGAGACGGTGAAGGAGAGGAAAGCCTGGCATACTGCAGTACATGGGGTCGCAAAGAGTCGGACACAACTTAGTGACTGAACAACAACAAAACAAGAGGTATATGTTAATTGCCAAAGCAATCCTTAGGGAAAAAAATACAAAACAGGAGGAAGAATCCTCCAAGACTTCAGACAATACTATAAGCTACAGTAACCAAAATACAATGGTACGGGCACAAAAACAGACATATGGATCAATGGAACAGAATAGAGAGCCCAGAAATAAACCCACACACCAATGGACAATTAATCTTCCACAAAGGAGGCAAGAATATACAATGGGGAAAAAACAGTCTCTTCAGCAAGTGGTGCTGGAAAAGCTGGACAGCTACATGTGAATCAATGAAGTGAGAACACACCTTCACACCATATACAAACACAAACCAAAAGTGGCTTAAAGGTGAATACAAGACTTGACACAAAGACTCCTAAAAGAGAACAGAGGCAAAACATTCTCTGACATAAATCGTACCAATGTTTTCTTAGGTCAGTCTCTCAAAGCAATAGAAATATAAGCAAAAACCAAAAGCGGGGACCAAATCAAACTTACAAGCTTTTGCACAGCAAGGAAACCATAAACAGAATGGAAAGGCAATCTCTGGACAGGGAAAAAATATTTGCAAATTAAGCAACTGGCATGGGCTTAATTTCCAAAATATACAGACAGCTCTTCAAACTCAATTTAAAAAACCCAAACAACTCAATCAGAAAATGGTCAGAAGACCTAAATAGGTATTTCTCCAAAGAAGATGTACAGATGGCCAATAGGCACATGAAAAGATGTTTGACATCACTAATTATTAGTGAAATTCAAATCAAAACTACAATGAGGTTATCACCTTACACTAGTCAGAATGGCCATCTTTAAAAAGTCTATAAATAGGAAATGCTGGAGAAGCTGTGGAAAAAAGGGAACACTCTTACACTATTATTGTGAATGCAAGTTGGTAGAGTCATAATGAAAACAATGTAGAGATTCCTCAAAAACTAAAATAGAGTTGCCATATGATTCAGAAATCTCACTCCTGGGCATATACCCAGACAAAACTATAATTTGAAAACATACATGCTCCCCAGTGTTCATCACATCACTATTTACAGTAGCCAAGACATGGAAACAACATAAATGTCCATTGACAGATGAATGGATAAAGAAGATGTGGTACACACATACACACAGAGACACACACATGTACATGCTAAATCACTTCAGTCATATACAACTGTTTGTGACCCTTTTGACTGTAGCCCGCCAGGTCCTCTGTCCATGGAATTCTCCAGGCAAGAATACTGGAGTGAGTTGCCATGCTCTTCTGCAGGGGATCTTTCAGATCCAAGGATCAAACCCGTGTCTTTTGTTTCTCCTGCTTTGGCAGGTGGATTCTTTACTGCTGAGCCTCCAGGGAAGCCCACACTTATAATTAGAAAATGCAAAAGGAACGATCCTATACCCTGTGTGTGTATTAGCCATGAGTATTCCCAAATGATGACTATAAGAAAATAAATACATGCCCTTTAGTTTTAAAAATTACTAAACATTATTGAAAGACATAAAGAAAGCCTGAGTAAATGAGGATATTCACCTCAAATTAATGTATACATACAATGAATTTCCAATCAAAATTCAAATATGATTTTATGTGGAACTTGACATTTGGCTATAAAACTGGAATGGAAAAATGAAGGCCAAAAATAGCTAAGGCAGTTTTTATAAAGGTAATAATGTGGAAGGACTTAAATCTCAATTCAGTACGACTGTTACCAAAAGCTGACTTTATTTTTCCCAGTTGGAACGTTTACTCGTTTATTCATTCATTCAGTTATCACATGTGTTTAATGCTTTACTCTGTACCAGGCCCTGTTACTGGCTTTCGAAATAGATGAGTGGGACTTCCCTGGTGCTACACTGATAAGACTCCACCTGCCAGTGCAGTGGACATGGGCGCCATCCCTGGTCTGGGAAAATTCCACATCCTGGGAAGACATTAAACCCATGTGCCACAACTACTGAGCCCATGCTCTAGAGCCAGCAAGTCACAGCTACGGAAGCCTCTGTTCTTAGAACTGTGTTCTGCAACAAGAGAAGACACTGCACTGAGAAGCCCATGCACCACAACTAAAGCGTAGTCCTTGCTCTTCGCAACTAGAGAAAGCCCATATGCAGCAGCAAAGACCTAACAGTGCAAATAAATAATAAAAATAAATTTTTAAAAATAAATAATTTTTTAAAAAGAAATAGATGGGTGAAGAAAGCTAACAAAATTCCTTCCCCCAGGACATTTACTTTCTAATAAGTGGAACATGCAATAAACGGAACATATACTATGACATTAAGCCGTGGTAAATGTTATGAAGAAAATAAAGTAAGTGGATCTAAAAGGTTCTATTTTAGTAGAGTATGAATAGGGAAGACCCTCTTTGATAAAGTGATATTTGATCAGAAGTCTGAAAGAGGTTAAAGCAAGCTGTACAGTTATCTGGGAAAGAGAAATGGCAGGAAGAAGTGGCAAAGGCCTTGAGGTAGGAATAGAGTCAGCGTGTGAGCAATAGCAAGTCTGTCTGCAGCGCAGTAAGCAAGAAAGAGAAAGAGAGGGAGAGGAGGGAATGAGGTGTGGCGAGCAGCCAGCTCTCACGTTTCTTGAGAACATAGTGTAACTGTCAATTTTACTCTGAATTTGAGTAAGGAATAGCATGATCAAAAATATGTCTTCAAAAACATGACTCTGCTGATGTCTAGACAAGAAGCTGTAGGGAAGCAAGATATGGAGGAGGAGGACCAATTAAGGAGGCCACAGAGTAATCCAAGCAAAAGGTGGGGGTGGTGTGGTGCTGAGCCGCAGTGCTGGTGGGGATGAGAAATGGCCGGCTGGGGAGGTCTGCTTAGGGCAGAGCTGTCAGGATTTGCTGATGGATTGGATATCAGCTCCAAGAGTCTGAAAGCTCCATGGTTTTTAGCCTGAACAACTGTTGAGCTTGACGGAGTGGATATGTTACCTGTCCGTGGGGAGTCCACTAAATGGTGATCAGATAGTTGGTTGTCCACATATGAAAATAAATTAGATTCAACATCTCACACTACACAGAAGATTAAATTCTCCATGTGTTTAAGACCTAGATGAAAATAACAAAACTTTATGTTTTTAAAAGAAAAAGAGAAAAAATATTATGGCTTTATAGTAGGAAAAAAATTTCTTAACGTACAAAAATAAAATTTTAAAAATTAAACATAGATTTTTATTATTTAAAACTGTTTAACTCCAGCTTTACTGAGTTATAATTTACAAATAGAAATTATGTATATTTAAGGCAATGATTTGATATACATGTGCATAGTGAAATGATTATCATAATAAAGGTAATTAACACATACATCACCTTACATAGTTATCTTGTTTGTGTGTGTGTGTAAAGAGAGGGTTTCCCAGGTGGCACAGTGGTAAGTAAAGAATCCACCTGCCAACGCAGGAGACTCAGTTTTGATCCCTTGGTTGGGAAGATCCCCTGGAGGAGGACAAGGCAACCCACTCCAATATTCTTGCCTGGGAAATCCCATGGACAGAGGAGATTGGTGGGCTACAGACCACGGGGTCACAAAGAATTGGACATGACTTAGCAACTGAGCACACGTGTAGTGAGAGCAAAAGATCTACTCGCTTAGCAAATGTCAAGTATACAATGCTGCATTATTAATTATAGTCACTATGCTGTACATAGAGCTCCAGAAATTACTCATTTTTAACTAAAAGTTTGTACCCTTTGACCAATATCTCCTATTCACCGTACTCCTGAGCCCCTGGTAACCACTATTTTGTCATTTCTGTGACTTTGAATTTTCTAGATTCCACACATAAGTCAGATCATACAGCATTTGTCTTTTTGCCAATGGCTTATTTCACAGAATAATGTCCTCCAGTTTCATCCATGTCATGAAAAATGGCAGGATTTCCTTCTTTCTTATAGCTGAATAATGTTGCATTGTACCCGTGTCTGTGTGTGTGTGTGATATCACATTTTCTTTTTCCATTGACAGAAATTTAGGCTGTTTCTTATCTATTGTGAATAATGCTACAATGCACATGAGACTTTGGCTATCTCTTTGAGATAGTAATTTCATTTCCTTTTGATATATGCCCAGAAGTGAGTTTATTGGATTATATGGTAGTTCTAGTTTTAATTTCTGGTAGTTTTCCATAATGGTTTCACAGATTTACATTCCCACCAACAATGCACAGGTGTTCCCCTTTTTCCACATCCTTGCCAACACTTGTTGTCTCCTGTCTTTTTGATCAAAGTCTTTCTAACAGATGTGAGGTGACATCTCACTGTGGTTTTGATTTACATTTCCCTAATGATGAGTGAAAAGGAGTAAAGGGAAGATATAAGCATCTGAATGCAGAGTTCCAAAGAATAGCTAGGAGAGAGAAGAAAGCCTTCCTCAGCGATCAATGCAAAGAAATAGAGGAAAACAACAGAATAGGAAAAACAAGATATCTTTTCAAGAAAATTAGAGATATCAAGGGAACATTCATGCAAAGATGGGCTCGAAAAGGACAGAAATGGTATGGACCTAACAGAAGCAGAAGATATTAAGAAGAGGTGGCAAGGATACACAGAAGAACTGTACAAAAAAGATCTTCACGACCAAAATAGTCACGATAACATGATCACTGACCTAGAGCCAGACATCTTGGAATGTGAAGTCAAGTGGACCTTAGCATCACTACGAACAAAGCTAGTGGAGGTGATGGAATTCCAGTTGAGCTCTTTCAAATCCTGAAGGATGATGCTGTGAAAGTGCTGCACTCAATATGCCAGCAAATTTGGAAAACTCAGCAGTGGCCACAGGACTGGAAAAGGTCAGTCTTCATTCCAATCCCAAAGAAAGGGAATGCCAAAGAATGCTCAAACCACCGCACGATTGTACTCATCTCACACGCTAGTAAAGTGATGCTCAAAATTCTCCAAGCCAGGCTTCAGCAATACGTGAACCGTGAACTTCCAGATGTTCAAGCTGGTTTTAGAAAAGGCAGAGGAACCAGAGATCAAATTACCAACATCCGCTGGATCATGGAGAAAGCAAGAGAATTCCAGAAAAACATCTATTTCTGCTTCATTGACTATGCCAAAGCCTTTGACTGTGTGGATCACAATAAACTGTGGAACATTCTGAAAGAGATGGGAATCCCAGACCACCTGACCTGCCTCTTGAGAAACCTGTATGCAGGTCAGGAAGCAAGAGTTAGAACTGGACATGGAACAACAGACTGGTTCCAAATAGGAAAAGGAGTACGTCAAGGTTGTATATTGTCATCCTGCTTAATTAACTTATATGCAGAGTACATCATGAAAAATTCTGGGCTGGAGGAATCACAAGCTGGAATCAAGATTGCTGGAAGAAATATCAATAACCTCAGATATACAGATGACACCACCCTTATGGCAGAAAGTGAAGAACTAAAGAGCCTCTTGATGAAAGTGAAAGAGGAGAGTGAAAAAGTTGGCTTAAAGCTCAACATTCAGAAAAGTAAGATCATGACTTTCAGTCCCATCATTTCATGGCAAATAGATGGGGAAACAGTGGAAACAGTGACAGACTTTATTTTCTTGGGCTCCAAAATCACTGCAGATGGTGATTGCAGCCATGAAATTAAAAGACGCTTACTCCTTGGAAGGAAAGTTATGACCAACCTAGATAGCATATTAAAAAGCAGAGACATTACTTTGTCAACAAAGATCCGTCTAGTAAAGGCTATGGTTTTTCCAGTGGTCATGTATGGATGTGAGAGTTGGACTATAAAGAAAGCTGAGCACCGAAGAATTGATGCTTTTGAACTGTGGTGTTGGAGAAGACTCTTGAGAGTCCCTTGGACTGCAAGGCAATCCAACCAGTCCATCCTAAAGGAGATCAGTCCTGGGTATTCATTGGAAGGACTGATATTGAAGCTGAAACTCCAATACTTCGGCCATCTGATGCGGAGAGCTGACTCATTTGAAAAAACCCTGATGCTGGGAAAGATTGAGGGAAGGAGAAGGGGACGACAGAGGATGAGATGGTTGGATGGCATCGACACAATGGACATGGGTTTGGGTGGATTCCAGCAGTTGGTAATGGACAGGGAGGCCTAGCGTGCTGTGGTTCATGGGGTTGCAAAGAGTCAGACACAACTGAGTAATTGAACTGAACTGATACTTACTTTAGAAAAATATGTGTTCATTTCCCTTGCCCATTTTTAGTTGTGTTGTTTTTGAGTGTTTTGCTGTTTTGTATGAGTTTCTTGTATATTTTAATATTAACCTCTTGTCATATATATGATTTGCAAATATTTTCTCCCATTCCAAAGATAGCCTTCTCATTTTGTCAAATCTCCCTTGTGAAAAAGCTTTTGGAGTTGATAAGTTCCACTTGTTTGCTTTTGTGTTTGGTGTCAAATCCAAAATATCATTGCCAAGAACAATATCAAGAAGCTTTATCCCTATGTTTTCTTGGTTTTAAAGTTTCAGGCATTACCTGAAAACTTTAATCAATTTTCATTAATTTTTGTGAGTGGTACAAGATAGGGGTCCAATGACATTTTTCTGCATGTTGTTGTTGCTGTTCAGTCAACTGGTGTCTGACTGTTAGTGACCCCATGGACTGTAATGTGTCAGGCTCTTCTGTCCTTTACTATTTCCCAGAGTGCTCAAATTCATGTCCATTGAGTCGGTGATGCTATCTAACCATCTCATCCTTAGGACTGAACCCATGTCTCCTGAATCTCCTGCATTGAATGTGGATTCTTTACTGCTAAACCGCTGGGGAAGCGTCTTCTGTATGAGGATATCCAGTTTTCCCAACATCATTTATTGGAAAGACTATTCTTTCTCATTGTATATTCTTGGTGCCCTTATCAAAGATTGTGTGTGTTAGTCGCTCAGCTGTGTCCAACTCTGCAACCCCATGGACTGTAGCCCACCAGGCTCCTCTGTCCATAGGATTCTCCAGGAAAGAGTATTGAAGTGGGTTGCCACTCCCTTCTCCTGGGCGTCTTCCTGACCCAGGGATCAAACCTAGATCTCCTGCATTGCATGCAGATTCTTTACCATATGAGCCACCAGGGAAGCCCAGTTGATCATGTATGCATAGGTTTATTTCTGAGCTCTCTATTCTGTTCCTTTGGTTCTGTATTTATGCCAATGCCATACTGTTTTGATTACTACAGCTTTGTAATATAGCTTGAGATCAGGAATTGTGATCCCTACAGCTTTGCTGTTTTTTCTGTTTGAGAGTCTTGGCTGTTTGGAGTCTTTTGTGGTTCCATACAACAGAATATTAAGATTTTTTTTTTTACTTCTGTGAAAACTGCCACTAGAATTTTGATTGGAATTGTATTGCTTCAGGAGAATACTTTGAGTAGTATGAACATTTTAACAATATTAGTTCTTTCAATCCAAGAACACTAGATATATTTCCATTTATTTGTGTCTTCTTCAGTTTGTTTAATCACTGTCTTGTTTTCAGTTTATAGCTCTTTCACCCCCTTGGTTAAACTTATTACTGAGTATTTTATTCTTTTTGATGCTATTGTAAATGGATTCTTTCTTAGCTTCTTTTCCATATTTAAAACTTTAAAATTTTTCTCTGAAGCAAAAATTTATATACCAAGTGAGAAGACAAGCTACAGAGTAGGAGGAGATATTATTAATACATATAGCTGGCAAAGAATTATATCTTTGTACAGGATGTACAAAGAATGCCTATAAATCTATTTGGAAAAGGCAAAGCCACAAAAATAGGCAAAAGGCATGAAAAGGCAAAGGACAGGGAATAAAGTGAAAGATTGATGCTATAAATGAAAAGATGCTCAAAATCAAGGAAGCACATTAAAACAACCTGCATTATCCTTCTGTCACAATCAGCTTAGCACAACACAATGTGTGCTCTGACAACACAATGGTTCCAGTGTCTGACAACACAATGGTTCAACAGGAGATAAACAAGCAAGAAGATCCTTACATGCTACTGGTGATCATAGATTCCTACAATCACTGTGAAAAATGATTTGAAGAGAAGCAAATTTACTTCTCACACATGCTGAGTAAGGAGAAAAATGGCATGCCTGTTGGTAGCTCTGTAAGAGCTGACACTTGGAAGCTTTGGAAGATGAAGTCCTCCCTGAGTTTCTGGTTCCCCTACATGCCTTGCTGGCTGTGCCAAAGAAACAAAGCCTTGACTGTGCTTTACCCAGCCATCTTCAGGGCTGTATTTGCAGGGGGGAACCTCAGAGAATGAGGGAACATTTCACCCCAGGATGAAGAGGCAGCTTGCCTACTGCCTGCCCCAAATCTGCAGGATCTCCAAGCTCAGTGGCCCTCTCCTACAACCCAACCCACTTCCTGTGCAGCTGACATCTGGCTTTCCACGTCACCCTGTGGGTCTGGGGTGCTTGGGAAACCAGTGCAAGTATGCCAACACTCTAGTTACTGCTTTGTCTGTGAATAATGAAGTCTCTTGTTTCTGACCCAGGAATCTCATCTTTTCTACCAGCATCTAAGAGATTCAGTTCAGTTCAGTTCAGTTCAGTCGCTCAGTCGTGTCCGACTCTCCGCGACCCCATGAATCACAGCACGCCAGGCCTAAGAGATTGCAGCAGCCTAACTTGTTAACTGCTAAGTGGGGTGAAGGGTTTCCCAGGTGGCACAGTGGTAAAGAATCCTGCCAATGCAGGAGATGAGGGCTCAATCCCTGGGTAGGGAAGATCCCCTGGAATAGGACATGGCAACCCACTCCAGTATTCTTGCCAGGAAAATTCCATGGACAGAGGAGCCTGGTGGGGCCTGGTGGGACCCCATAGTCCATGGGATTGCAAAGAGTCACACGTGACTAAGTATGCACATGCACGCACACAAGTGGTGTGAAGCTTCAGACCCTTCACAGCTCTTGACAGAAGTCACCTAAATAGCCATCATCATCATGATTGAAGTGTACAATATGCTTGAAATGAAATGTTATACACTAGTTCAATTAAATGAATTTTATCCGTCAGTATTATTACCGACAAAACATAAACATTGAGTGAAATAGTATGACAGAAGCATAAGATTGAGTGACAAACTCTCATTACTGAATGATGTATTCAGACAAAATTGTTTATGAATACCTTCATCTATAGTAATAGTTTAGTAACATTCTGGGGAGGAAAACATCGATTTAAGGGCAGCGAGGTACAAAGGGGCTTCCATGGTCTCTGTGTATTTTACTTCTTAGTGAAAACTGACACAAATATGACACAATGTTAGAATTATGTAAGTGGTTATTCTCTATACTTGAATAGTATATATTCTCCATATTTGGAATGCTTCATACATTTATAATGCCACTGGTCATGGCATCAGTCTATTTCAGACCCATAGCACCTTTTCCTTCAAATATGAACAGTGGTTCTCATAGCTCCAACAGAAATGTTTCAAAACATACTTATTTTTGTAGTGAAACTTCTCTCAACTTAAAACATGCCCCAACTCAGGATCCTTGGGAAAACATCACTTGTTCTGACTTGGAGGAAACCAGAGACACTTCTGCTTTAAAAAAATGACACACAAACTACTCCCCCCACTCCCCGCCCACCGCCAAACCGTATTAAAGTCCTAAAGTGAAGGCAGAGATGAGTCCTTGCTGCTCCTTGTCTGCACCTAATTACTCCATTTCTCTCCCAGGCCTTTGTCCCTGGCCTCGTGCTCTGACGGCCTACAGAAAATGAAACAGAAAATGAACCCATGTGGACATAGGTGCTGTGGACACAGTCTTTGATTTGGGAAAAAAGATGAACCACTCTGGGCTGGTAACCTGATCTTTGCCCTTCTGCTGGTAAACAGTTGAAAGGCACTCAATACATCCTCCACTTTTTAAAAGCAGAGCAGTGAATAAAAGGGCCAGAAGGCCCTGGCTTGAAAGGGGAGCCATTCATCACCTTCAGGGGAAGTAGGGTCAAATTTATTCTCTGGTCCTCCCTCAACGGTTGCAGCCCAAGAAATATTCACCTTGTTTCGGTTAGCGGGCCAAGGGTCAGAGGTCAACAGGGCTGCTCCAGCCGGCCTGTGCAGTCCTGCAAACAGGCCACACAAGGAGATGCTGTTTAAAATCAGAATTCCTTTCGCTCTGTGTAAGTTTCCACAGCACAGGGGTCAACCGGTGAGTACTGAAGGGGCTGTTGGTCTTGCTTCTTGGTACATAGGACACCCGCAAACTCAGATCTGAAGAAAAAAGGATATGTCCCTAGTCTGCCGGCCTCACGTGGTCGATTTTCTTATGAAATTGTGGCTGGGCACAGGCTTCTGCTACAAGGTGTGAGTGGGCCGTTGGATGGAACATCAACTGGGAGATGAGAACTGGCGTGACTACCACACGGTGGGTGGGAAGCAGGATGGGTGGTCAAACTGTGGTCAACACTGAGATCTGATGTGTCCGGTGCGCCAGACTGCTCAGAATCAGCTGGCTTGATGGCCTGGGGACTCCCATCTGCAAGAGGATGAGAAAGCCATGCCCAGGCAGGTCCAGTCCTGAGGCTGGGCTGCGAGAGGGAGTGTCCTCAATGGTTGTGGGGCCTTGTGGCACCTGGTGAGTCAGTGGGCCCAACCCACCGGCAGACTTGCGTCTTGGGCCCCAGGAGAGAGAGCGGGCTTTAACTTCGACTGTGATCAGAACTCATAGCACTGGAACTGTGAAAGGGCAGCACCCAGGGACAGTGATGTACACAGAATAGAGCATGCCAGCTGATTCGCTGAAGGAGGCCAGATAAGCAGAGAAAAACCTGACGGGTATTTTCTTGGAAACTGATGCTCAAACTCCCAGAGAAATTGCAGGAATAAGGCAGGCTCTGGAGACCATTTGAACGGGCTCCTGCAATAGCACATGGAAGGAAACACATGAGAAATACGCATTTATGCATAAATCTTTATCAGTCTTCATTATTCTGTAGGAGGCAACCGAAGGCAAGACATTGCTGTGCCAGATGGTATCGTCAGTTTTAAGAGTCTCAGGATGCATTGCTGTATTGGTTTCCTAGGGCTGCCATAACACATGACCACAACAGAACTGTTTAAGTCACAGTCTGGAGACTGTAATCCAAGATCAAGGTGTTCCCAGAGTGGTTCCTTCTGAGGCTGTGAGGGAGCTGTTCCAGGCTTCTCTTTGGCTTGTAACCAGCTGTCTTCTCCCTGTGTCTCTTCACCGTCTCCTCCTCTGTGTGCTTGCGTGAGTGCTCAGTCATGTCCAAGTGGGTTGCCATTTTCTCCTCCAGGGGATCTTCCCAACCCAGGGATTGAACCATCCTCTCTTGTGTCTCTGCATTGGTAGGCAGATTCTTTACCACTACACCACCTGGAAAGCCCCCTCCTCCTGTGTATCTGTGTCCAAATTTCCCCTTTCTATAAAAGACCACTTGTGTTGGATTAGGGGCACATCTTGTTCCAGTATGACCTCACCTCAACTTGATTACATCTGCAAAAACCTTATTTCCAAATAAAGTCACATTCTGAGGGACTGGGGTCTGGGACTTTCAACATATGGATTTTAGCGGGACACAGTTCAACTCATAGCAGTTACCAAAGCAATTTTTAAAAAAGATTAAGGCAGTGAACACTCTCATTCACAATGTATTAGAATATTATTTCATTGCAATCTTCCTGGCATTGAGTGCTATCTTTTAAAAGGGGGGGATTTTAAAAATTGCTAATTCATTCCAAAGAAAACTGGTCACCTATACCCTGGCTGTTTGATCCTTTCACAAAACGTTAAGAGTGTGTCTCCTCTCATACTGACAAGAATTGAAAAATGCACCAAGAAGGAAGAGAATCCGCTAGAAGTTCAGTAAACAGATGAGCTGATTCCAGCAGGATTCCTGCATCCTTGTCCACCTCGATGTAAGCATCCTCCCGTTCAAATCCCAGCTCTGGCACTTTCTCAGTTCAGTCAGTTCAGCTGCTCAGTTGTATTCGACTCTGTGACCCCATGGACTGCAGCACGCCAGGCTTCCCCGTCCATCACCAACTCCTAGAGCTTGCTCAAACTCATGTCCATTGAGTCGGTGATGCCATCCAACTATCTAGTCCTCTGTTGTCCCCTTCTCCTACTGCCTTCAATCTTTCCCAGCATCAGGGTCTTTTCAAATGAGTCAGTTCTTCACGTCAGGTGGCCAAAGTATTGGAGTTTCAGCTTCAGCATCAGTCCTTCCAATGAATATTCAGGACTGATTTCCTTTAGGATGGACTGGTTGGACCTCCTTGCAGTCCAAGGGACTCTCAAGAGTCTTCTCCAACACCGTGGTTCAAAAGCATCAGTTCTTTGGCACTCAGCTTTCTTTCTAGTACAACTCTCGCATCCATACTCGACTACTGGAAAAACCACAGCTTTGACTAGATGGACCTTTGTTGACAAAGTAATGTCTCTGCTTTTTAATATGCTGTCTAGGTTGGTCATAGATTTTCTTCTGGCACTTTCTGTGTCTTATATTTTCTCAACCTCCTGAGATCTTTGTTATCTAATAGGCAAAATAGAAATAATATTACCCTCCTCACTGGCTTTTCAAGGATTAAGTAGGATATTACAGTATCACACTGTGTGTGATGGGTTCTTAGTGATGTCTGTGACTGATGCTCAAGTTCCCAAAGCCACTCTGCAAGGACCAGATCCTCCCCATGGAGTAAACAAGTCATGTATCACTAAGCAAGCCAGATGACCGGGAACATCAGGTTATTTATGTGGATTAACAGATTTCTGCATGGAATAGGACTCTTCCCCTCATTACTAGCTTCATGTGTCAGTATTGAATCACACCGGGGCATTCACGGACTTAAAATTCAATTACTTGCCATATTATCATTCAACCATTTCCTCCTTGGTAAATTTAATTTTTTCTCATTCTAATGAAGCTCCCTGGAAAAATCAAATCATAGCTTGTTTTAATGAGAATAATAAACCCATGATGGATGGGGCACAGAAAGGACGTGGGTTTGGATGTCCCTAACTAAGCTAATGATGGTGCCAGGTCTGTTTTATATTTATCTTTGGTGAAAGGGTTGAGCTGTGTCCACTGCCCAAATGTATTGTGATCAGCCATGAACACTAGTGGATCAAAAGGGTGAGACTGTAAAAGAATGCAAATAATGATACCATTTTCTCAAAAACAATAGACAACTTTAACTCAATCATAACCTTCTATGTGTATATTCTCTAGAAATTAAGGGGAAAAATTTCTAGAATAATATATTCTATAATCAACTTATCCTTACAAAACAGATGATCAAATTCTATTTTATTTATTTTTGACTGTGCTGGTTCTTCGTTGCTGCACGCGGGATTTCTCTAGTCGTGGCGAGCGGGGACTACTCTTCATTGCACTGCGCGGACTTCTCATTTCAGTGGTCCCTCTTGTTGCAGAACACGTGCTGTAGGCACCTGGGCTCAATAGCTGTGGCGCACAGACTTAGCTGTTCCTCGGCATGGGGGTCTTCCCGGATCAGGGGTCGAACCTGTGTCGCCTGCACTGGCAGGCAGATTCTTATTCATGGCACCACCAGAGAAGTCCCCATATACAGTTTTGAAGTGGGATCTGATTCCTTTCCAGATGAGGTCTGAGTCTGTCAACAGCCTTCACTTTGTGGGTGTTGGTCACAGACAGGCAGAGCAGGCTATGCTGCAAACTCTGGTGGAGCCCCACATGGCAGTGGCACTGAGTGCCCTGTGCTCCTGCCTCCCCAGCCACTGAGCATCCCAGTCACCTGCAGCCCCGGGTAGGGCCCAGTAGAGTATGACTCTGGCTGCTGCCAAGTGTCTGATCACAGAAAGGCTTTCCTCCCCTGTTGGTCAGTCCCTCAGGAGGCCCATCTCTCTCTCTCTCTCTGTCTCACAGACACACATGTACATGAACACATGCTTTGGGGGAGGGTTAGGAAGAAGAGGCACATACACCTCCTCGTGGGTTGTGGAGAGAAGAGACAGATGTGAAGGTTGTTTGTGTATATGCATGTGACCACTTTTCTCACACCGTCTTAATTCCCTGGGTGATTTGCTTTAAGAAATGGACACTGATGAGATGCAGAAGTTTTATCATTATTGTTGTTTGTTGTTGTTGCTTTCCAACTATTGTATTTTTTTCTCAGATGCAATAGAGATCCAATTGTTTGCTTGAATGAAGAAGAGGAAAAGGAATAAGCAAAAGAAGAAAATAGCAGGGAGCAAAAGAAACCTGATCCATTTCTGGAAAAAAAAGTTATCCCTCCCTGCTATGAAAAGCCTGCATTCCAAAGGCAAGTTACATTGAGATGAGAATGATGGTGAGTTATCTCAATAACTGATGAGATAGCCAGCTAAAGGCTCTGCCATCCTAGGCAGCTGAGATGCTTTGATAAGATGTAGGGGAGAAAGCCTGATTGGGAGAGAAAAGGATTCATGCTTACAAGTAAGAGCACCACTGCGCCTGGGAGCTGGAGGAGGGGAGCTGGGAGAGGAGGCAGGACACGTAGTGGGAAAAACATTTAGTAAACATGCTCTGTGTTCCAGGCACTCTTAAATGTATTATAAAACTTTCCAAGTTTTATAACAACTATAGAGTACATGATGTTTTCTCTATGTTATGGAAGAAAAAACTAAGGTTTTGAAAGGCTAGGTAATTTTCCCCAGAGTATTCCTAGTTTTTGGCACAACTATTCACTCAAAATCTGAAGCCAGAAACCTGGATTCATCCTAGACACCCCCTTCCCCCAGCCCACCTTCTCCTCCAGACATGCAGTCAGTGAACAGCCCCCCTGGAGGTGACCTCCTAGAACTGTCCCACTGCCTTCCTCCCGTTGGCCACCATTTTGCTTCAGCCACCTTGTTTTCCACTTGGATTTTTATGATAGCATCCTGGTGGTCTTCCTGCCCAGTTAGCTCTGCAGAGAATCAGGCTGTGCAAAGACTGCTGGGCTTCCCTGTTTGACTACTTGGAATAACTACTGTAAGTTTCACTTTCAAAGAGCTCTTATTCACCTCCATTCTTAAGAGGAAGCACGGTGGTCTCATTTCTAGAATATTTAGTATAGCCTTAGGCACATGTCTGAAATCTCCATTTGCTCATCATCAGACTAAAACATGCTTTCCTGAAATCTAAAATAATTTAAAGTTTATTAAGCCAGGTTGGTTTTGATATAGACATAAATCCTTAGCAACAAAGAACATTATTGCTTTTTTATTTTTTTTTAAAGAAAAGGTCTATTTTGTTTTAGCTAAAACTTGGAAGAAACACACATATTGATTGCTTTACAAGAATGAAAGTAAATTTTAATTCTACTTTAACTTTCCACCTTGTCATCCCCCAGCTAGAGCAGATATCTTTTCGTAATGCATTTTCTGGGCTACAACCTGCAGCAGAGACTGAAGCCAGGCAGGGCACAGTGTGAATGAATTATGGCATCAGCCTCCCAGGTCACATCTGCTTCTCATTCCATGAGCAGTGAATGGTGCTGTCTGTGTTCTTCAGACACTCTGCACCTAGAAGTTATCAATTGCCCAGGAAGGAACAAACTCTAACATTCTCCTACTGCTTGGTGTTCTCAGTATAAGACAGGAAGCAGGACACAGAGCTTCATTTTTTGGAAGGATGGAAGAAATAAGTTTCTTTAAGCAGAAAATGTTGATGGTTTCATGACTATTCAGATGTGACTTTTGATCAACGCTTGCCTGCTCTGCCCTTTGTCTTGTATATTATGGCTTCTCCATCTCATTCTAGTGAGTATTTTACCACGCTCAAGGTATAATCCTTGTGTTTTACATCCCCATCTCATTTTCTCCTCTTTTTGCTCCCTTAGGCAGATATTGTTTCCTTGTTTCCTTGTGAGGCCACTGGGAACCTGTGAGAGTTTCTATGCCTTGCCCATGGCCATGGATAGCAGGTGATGAAGAAAAGATCTTAGCATGCTCCTTCCACTAAGCCATGCTGCTTTGAGGACTTAAGTCTCTGAAGCTCCTGAACATTCTTTCAGCACATTTAGAGCTGGGATGTATTTTTGAGATGAGACAGTTGAATTCCTTAATCTCCCTAGGGGGAAACTAAAGTTTTGAGGGATAGGCTGCTTCCAAGTTGAACAGACTTAGACTTGAAATCAGAGGTCCTCATTTGAATGCCCATTTTCCCAGATCTTGGTGATTTGGGCAAATCTTATAATCATCCTGAAGATCAGGTACTAATATAGAATTCACAGGAGTCGAGTGAAATCATCCTTCAAACAAAGAGGTCTTTAGTGTCTTTTTTTGGACGTGACTCCTGCCCAAGCGGGTCTTGTCTAGGGATACAGGCAATTGGAAAGTAAATTTTAAAACATGCTATTAAAATTATTGCAAAACTCCTGGCACATAGTTGATTTTCCTTAAGTGAGTTAACATTGTTACTGGTTTAAGGTTTAACTATTGAGAACAAGATCATAACAGCAAAAGTGTAGAGGTGACTGTTAAAGGAGATGTAAGAGTTAAGATAGTCAAATGCAATGTGAAATCCTGTACTGGATTTTGGTTTGCAAATCTTTAAAAGATATTTTGTGGACAATTTAATAAACATTAAATTTCATAGGCATGATCATGGCTTTGTTGTTATATAGGAGAGTGTCTTCAGTGAAGCATTCACTAGGGAACGATCTGTTTGCCACCATAAGAAATAGTTCCATGGGCTTCCCGGTGGCTCAGACAGTAAAGAATCTGCCTGCAGTGAAGGAGACCTGGGTTCTATCCCTGAGTGGGGAAGACACCCTGGAGAAGGGAATGGCAACCCACTCCAGTATTCTTGCCTGGAGAATTCCATGAATAGAGGACCCAGGCAGGCTACAGTCCATGCAGTCACAAGAGTCAGACTCGATTGAGTGACTAACACAGGCACACACACACTCACATTAAAGAGACTAAGAAAGAAAGGGAGATGAACTCACTTTCATAGAAAACTCTAAAATGACATCCACCCCACAACAAAGGTTCATGAACATTTAAAAAGCACTTTTTTTTTTTATTCTAAAGAAATAATCGTAGATAAGATGTAACTTCTTTGCCAGTGGGTAGAAATCGTGGTGATATTGCATCCCAGAATCTGAATCTTGAACAGCAGTACAAAGAAACTGAAAATGAGTAGAGCTTTACTCCAAGAAACCGTGTGTTTCCCTTGCACCTGCCCATCCAGCCCAGTGTCCCAGCCTCCAACCAAGCTTCTTCTGCGTGATGTGTACTCTGCTGTGCTTAGTCGCTCAGTCGTGCCCAACTCTGCAACCTCATGTACTGTAGCCCATCAGGCTCCTCTGTCCATGGGATTCTTCAGGCAAGAATACTAGAGTGGGTTGCCATGCCCTCTCCAGGGGATCTTCCCAACCCAGGGATTGAACCCAGGTCTCCCTTATTGCAGGCAGATTCTTTACTGTCTGAGCCACCAGGGAAGCCCAAATTTCTTCTATAAATAAGTCTGTTTCCCTGAGGGTGGCCAGGGTTGGCTCCTGTTCACAACCAAAGAAGCACAACAGATACAACAAAGAAGCCATTGTTCAGTTATAGATTAAAGGAGATTAAAGAGTAAACCTTCTTATCCCTTTCAATAGTCCCATTACCAAGCATTTTAATTATGGGCTCATCTGAGTTTTTCTAAGCAATTAAACCAAAGTGTCCCTGCGTATGTTGATATAAATCCACCATTCTGTCACTATCTTGAAGTAATAGTAGTAATGGCCAGCCTGCCGCTCCAATGGCCTGCTCCCTGTAGTTATGCAGATCCCACACCAAAGAGGGAAAGTGCTCATCCAGATTGGTCTTGCTCAAGGTATCTCCATAATACCTCCCAGACCACCATCTTTGACTCCCGGATGTGTCTGGTGGTCTCCACAAGTCTAGTCCACTGGCCAAGGGATTTGCTGCTGTTACCTCTAGTTGCCAAGACCCCAACACAACATATGAGCCTCAACAGAAATGCAAAAATAGTTATTAAATAAGAAAACAAATGAGCAAAAGAGTTTAGCACCTGCAAAGACAGAACAAAACTAGTGGCATAATTCCAAATATATTACAGCCACTGACCATTCAAAGGGGATGCCAACAAACCTGAAACTTAGATGGACCACTTTGTTGACAGAGGAAGTCCACAGAACTCACTTAATAGATAATCCAGTATTTATTAAAGAATTAGATCAATAACGCAACTTAAATGCAAAAAAAAATTGTGCAGTGTATGGAGAAGGTACTGTTATTGAATGTGTCAACAGTGGTTTGCAAAGTTTTGTGCTGGAGATTTCTCACTGAATGATACTCCACTGTTGTGGTAGTTGAAGTGTCGAAGTATCAACTTCAACAACCAGTTGAAGTTGATAGTGATCACATAGAGACATTAATTGAGGACGATCAATGTTGAAGTTGACAGTGATCAAATAGAGATATTAAATGAGAGCAATCCACATTATTGGAGATCGTTATTTCTTAACTCTGGTTCCCCTCGTCAAGGTCTTTATTTCCATTATCACAGTTAAAGCATCACAATCTTTCTTTTGGATTTTTGCATTCTCCTAACTTACCTCCTCTGCAAGTCCTGCCCCTTAGACTGGATGCTTTAGTATGGAGAGATAAACAAAAAACACAGAACAAACAAAGAGGGTATTTCGGGAACTCACGGATTTTACAAAGATAAGACAGAATAGTAGAATGGGGATTTCTTAAAGGGTAGCCTTAATAGTAGGATGAGCAGACTTTTAGGAAAGCTCTTAGTGATGATGAGGCAGCTGTGTAAGGATCCAGGGATGGAAGAAGAAAGGATGGTAGAGAGGAAATATACTGGGTCCAGGACAGACAGGTTCTTGTAATTGTGATGAATGCTACAAGACTGGCGTAATGGGAAGCCACGAAGCAACAAGATGAGATTTAGCTTGGTGCCTCTGGGTTTGGGTGGAGCTGAGGCTGTAGAAAGGCAAAGGTGGAGGCAGAGGGGATGACCAGGCATATTGCTATCATCCAAGCAAGAGCTGATGGTAGCTTACTGTGGCTTGACTTAAGATATGTTGTGAAATCAAACTCAAAGGATGAGTTGGACATGGATATGTAAGGAGGACAAAAGCTGGTGTGATCCTTCAGTTATGGCATATTGGGAAAGCTGCACAGGAAAAACTGAGAGTTCTCGTTGCCACAGCTGTCTTCTTATTTCAAATTCAAGCAGAGATTCAGAGAGGTGGTTGGGTGACTCTATGGGAAACTAGAGGGACAGGTCCAAACCAAATAGATTTCTGACATTTGAAGACATGTTTCTTGTTGAGATAACCTAGGGGAGAGAGAGACAGTAGAAAATAAAAGCTGAGGGGGTGGAACAGCAAGTCAGACAGTAGTGTGAGAAGTCTGGGCAAACCCTGGTTCACTCCTACCACCTTTCAAAAATCAGCTTGGAAACACTTTGCCTGGAAAGTGACAGCTGACTATGGGAGGCTGGAAGAGATGCCATCCCACCTACTCCTAAAGACCATCCCCCACTTAGTGATAAAGACTTGCTTGCCTGCCCACCCACCCCTGCCTGGAGGACCTGGCTGTGGCTTCTGCACACAACACTTGTTTGACACCTGTCAATGAACAATCATGTCTGTCATGCAAATCAGACAAAAGACTACAACATATGTGAAGAACTGTCAAAACTCAGTGGTAAGAAAGCAAAGAACCCGACTAAAAAGTAATTGATAGACCTGGACTCTTCACCAAAGAGAACATTCAGGTGGCAAATGACCACAGGAAAGATGTTCACCATCATTAGCCATCGGGGAAATGCAAATTAAAGCCAAAATGGGTATCACTACATCCCTGTTGGAATGGCTAAGATAAATACTGACAGTACCAAGTGCTGATGAGGATGCAGAACTGTAGATGGTTCTGTACTGCTGGTGGGAATGCAAAACAATGGAGAAAACCTTCTGGAAAACAGTTTGGCACTTTTTCTCGTAAAGTTAAATATACACTTATCATATGAGCCAGCAATCCCACTGTTGGGTATTTGCTCTAAAGAAATGAAGACTTATATTAATGCAAAAGCCATTGCAAATGTTTATAACAGCTTTATTCATAATCACCCGAAACTGGGAATGAGTCCTTTAACAGCTAAGTGGATGGAGCATCCAAACAAGGGAATGCTATCAGCAATAATAAGAAATGGACTAAGGATAGGAGCAGAATGATGAATCTCAAAGACATTATGCAAAGTAAAGGAAGCCGATCAGAATGGTATGATTCCACATACACAACACTCTGGAAAAGACAAAACTATAGTGACAGAACTGATCAATTGTTGCTGAGAGTTAGGGTGGGGGTGTGACTGTAAAGGAATAGTATGATGGCATTTGGGGGAATGATGGAACGGTTTTATATCCTGATTGTTGTGGTGCTCTGGTGTATAAATCTATACATAAGTAAAAATTATAGAACTATACACCAAAAAAGCTGATATTACTGTAGCTTAATTTAAGATGTATCATTTAAATTTGGGGTTTTTAAAAAAATATTTTTGACTGTGCCACATGGCCTGCAGAACTTCCCTGACCAGGGATTAAACCCATCCCACCTGGATGCGTGGAGTCTTAACCACTGAACCCTCAGGGAAGTTCTAAGATGCATCATTTAAAAATCATCATTTGCTGTACGAATGAATGGATGAAGTTTATTTGCAATCAGACTGACTTCCAGGATTTCCTAGTTACTTTGCCTTATTCTGACCAAAATGGGTGAACCTATTGGACTAGAAAGAAGAAATTTCTGAGGCACCCTATGGCATCAGTGTCTTCCTTTGATGTTAAACCACGAGACACAAGTTGACGTGTGTTCATAAGTCCTGAATTGTGGGGTTTTCTCAGGCCCTGGATACAGAGTTCTTTCTTCTGCAGGAAGACCTGAGTGGCAAGGAGATAACAGTAATTGAACACAGCGGAGCTGGTCAGGTCCCCTGCAGGTGTGACTCTGGTTCTGAGATGGTGGGCAAAACATTCCAACCCTGACACCCTTCATCCCTATCCACAGAATGGATCGAAGCATTCTTAACTTATAAAGTGATTGTGTGTGAAAGTGTTTTCCAAAGTGTGAATTGTGTGCAGCAAAGCAGAGGCTGTTGAGCATCCCATATCCACACACCTCTCGTCACCCTTACCAGCTTCTCTGGCAAAACGTGGACAGACTTCCCCTCCACTTGGACTGCCTTGTTAGGAGGCTGCCCTCATAGTCCCTGTAACCTGATTCCGTCTGTCAGGAAAGGCTGAGTCTGGGGGCTGGCACACTTCATTTGGGTTTGATTAACGAGGCTGTGGAGGGTCTTTGGGGCACAGCCGTTCAGATGCACACTTCTTTCCAGCACCAGATATGCCATTTATCTGTGTTTTCCTTTGGGGAAGAAGGAGGAAATGGGCTGTTAGTAAAAACACAGACTTACTTATTATAATAAATTATAGTGAAAAGTAAAATAAACATGACCCCACTCATAAAGGGTGAATCTGATCCAGAGAGAGCCTCAGGAAAGAGAAGATAACAAAGAAATAAGTAAAAGATACTTTCTCCTTTGTTGTTCCCTGGTGCAGGCAGTGGTATTCACTGCACGTTTAGGGGTACACAGGCTATTGTAGAGCAAGAACGTCAACATTTAGGCCACCGAAATGCTACAGAAGTTTGATGTTTTTGTTGCATGAAGAGTTCATGTAAATTGTGGAAATCAACTCCCAATGGACAAGTGAGAGACAGAAAATTCACCCCAGAGAAAAAGGAATTAGGGAGCATATTAATACATGTGTGAAAATGTTCAACTTTACTGGTGATTAAAGAAACGAAAATTAAGATAATGAAATATCTTTCATTGCCTATCAAGTTAACAAAAATGTAAAGATAAAATAAAATATATAATGCTGATAAAGTCAAGAAAACTCATATAATGCTGATAGATGTATAAATTGATATAACTATTTTCAAAAGCAATGTGGTAATATGTATTAAGAACTATAAAAAACACGCATACCTTTTAGCCTAATGTTTATATCATTTAACCAGTAATCTATGTGAGTAAATCTGACCAAAAGAAAAACTTAATGTATAAAAAAAGAGCACCTCTCTGCCCTTTTTATACTTAATGTATAAAAAAGCATGGCCAAAAGAAACAACTCTAAATATATCTGAAAAAAATTCTTTGTACAAAGTTATTTATCACAGTAAGTTTGGAAATAAACTAAATATACCTGAACTATTTTGCAAGCATCTGAAAAAATGGTGGCAAGGAGTTTTAAATACTTTGTGGAGATATTTATGATATAATGTTGGCTTATAAGGCAAGTTGGAAAGTTGGTTACATAGTACAGCTTTAATTATACAAACAATGCTTTATGGAGACCGAGACTCGAAGACACTTGAACAAAACAGCAATAATGGTAATATTTTGAAAACTGGACATAACTTTTTAGTTCTAACCCGTTGGCCTATCTATTTTTTTTTTTAATGAAAATGTATTTTGGGGAGAAAACAAAGAAGGATTAAAGATGAGCTCAGATCTTCCTAATGACCCATGGCTCATCTATCATTCGTGAGTGTGTCTTAATCTTTCTTGAGCCTTATATATGGTCAACCCCATGACCTCAGACTAATGAGTTCCTTACATTGTCACTGCTGTGTAGAGCATGACTTCTTTTCCTACAGATCTACGTTTTAAGACTGTAAGGATGCCCTTGGATCACATTGGATGTAGTAGCCATTTTGGGCAGCATCCATGATCCCAGCTGCCCAGAAACTTCTCTAGGTTCCAAGCACAGCTGGTAGAATGTCCCTTAGGGTAACCACTGCAGGCATCTGGCAACATCTAGGAAGCCAAATTTGTTTACACCCTGCAGCCAGTGCTTCCCCTACCGAGGAATCTTCCATGGAGCCCACCCCACCTCTCCAAACGCCTCTGGTCTCTCGGTGCCTGGCCTGGCATTTGGAGAGGAACAGAACAAAGAACCAAGAGAGGGAACACATCAGAGCAGCGCCCACGAGGAGCAGCGGCCAGGCCTAAGTCCAGCTCAGGTGGAGTGCAAGCCCAGTGCAGGTACAGAAACGCCTCTCTGCCCTTTTTTGGCCATGCCTCCTTTTGTTTCATGAATTTCTCTGACCGTGGCTGCATACTATCCTCTCTTCTTTGTGGTTTTCAGCTCTTCAGGATGCAAAATTACTGCTAAAAACCAAGAGAATTTCTTGACTAAACCATGAGCAAAAATATTTTAAATAAAGCATTTGCTCAGTCATGTTCATAGTGCCTCCACATAACAAAGCTTGTGATCGGGGACCCAGACTTGGCTCAAGACACTGAGTCCAGGGACAAGGGTGATGGATAAATCAACTGGGAGTGACCCCTGACCTTTAGGGCTAAGCTACTTTGTTCCCTGTCAAACCACAGATGAGATTTCAGTTCAGTTCAGTTGCTCAGTCGTGTGCGACTCTTTGCGACCCCATGAATCACAGCACGCCAGGCCTCCCTGTCCATCACCAACTCCCGCAGTTCACTCAAACTCATGTCCGAGTCGGTGATGCCATCCAGCCATCTCATTCTCTGTCATCCCCTTCTCCTCCCGCCCCCAATCCTTCCCAGCATCAGAGTCTTTTCCAGTGATTCAACTCTTCACATGAGGTGGCCAAAGTATTGGAGTTTCAGCTTTAGCATCAGTCCTTCCGATGAACACCCAGGATTGATCTTTAGAATGGACTGGTTGGATCTCCTTGCAGTCCAAGGGACTCTCAAGAGTCTTCTCCAGCACCACAGTTCAAAAGCATCAATTCTTCGGTGATCAGCTTTCTTCATAGTCCAACTCTCACATCCATACATGACCACTGGAAAAACCATAGCCTTGACTAGACGGACCTTTTTTGGCAAAGTAATGTCTCTGCTTTTTAATATAGTATCTAAGTTGGTCATAACTTTCCTTCCAAGGAGTATTGTATACCTAATGCAATAGTGTAAATCAACTGTACTTCATTCAGTCAGTCAATAAACAGAGTCTGTGAGCTGCTTATGGGGCACAGAGCGGGGCGGCGGCAAGAGACCCCAGAGGAGGCCATGAAGATGTGAGGGTGGGGGTGGTGGGGGTGGCGTGGAAGGTACCGCAGTCCCTATGATCGCCACAAGCTCACCTGGGACGGGATGTTGCATTATATGATCGCCACAAGCTCAGTTGGGACGGGACGTTGCATTAGACAGAAATCAGGTTGAGAGTCAGATGCTCAAGTCTAGCACTTGGTGTGAAAACCACCCAGTTTTGAGTGTATTGCTGGTGTGGTGAGGCCTTTTAAAACACAGAGCCCCTTGGAAGAGGCATAAGACATCCCAGATGGAAGGAAGCTTTGGGGTCCTTCTGTCCACTTCTCACTTACCAGATGAGGACAGTAAGAGTCAGAGAGATGAACTGGTATTTCTGAAGTCATACCAGTGATTCTCAAATTTGAATTTGTATGTGTGTCACCTAGGGATGGAGAGGTAGTTGATAAGATGAAGATTCAGACCCTGTGGATCTCAAGTAGAGGTGGGCAAGTGATGCTGGGGGTTCTTTGGGATCAGAAGAACAGAAGGGGCCAGGACTGAGTGGGAGATGGACCATCCCCATAGATAATTGAGGATGTGATGGGGCCAGACCTATTGCAAAGTGACTTCAAAGCTGTGAAGATCATCACAGGAGTGCACCCCAAGTCCAGCGGATTGGATTTGGACAAAAAAACCCTTCTGTGGGCCCTGACGAGGCTGGAAATGGACAGTGTTTACAGCTGTAACCTCAACATCTTTCCCAGGGCCTGGAGACCAGAAGGAGATGGGGACTGAGAGCAGTGGAATGAAGGAAAACTGAAAGGCTCTGGAGGTTTTGTATTTCCCTGGAGAAGGGAAGACTAGCGGGCTCTCGCAGCCTCCAGAACCACTCTGTGCTCACAGCGAGCAGCCCATCTGTCCTAGTGTGGGCAAAGAGCACACAGAGATGATGACCGAGTCCAGGGAGGCCTCTCACCCCAGGTGAAGCCAAGAGGGGAGGGGGTAGACATTGAGGTCCCCCTGTGGGGAAGTCCAGCCTGCCTCCACCCTCTGACTGGGGACAAACATGTCTCCTTGGGACCCAGTTTGTTCCTGCTCACGTCCGGTCTCACAGCCCCACAGGGCAGGACTCACAGCACCCCCAACCCCCGAACACAGCCCGAGTCTGATAGGTCCTGCTGGGGACATTATTTAAAGTGGCTGCACTGGTGCAGTGAAGCGGGGGCTCAGGAGAAATTGGGGGAAAGCCCCTCAACATCTCTGCAGTCAGCAGAATAATGGTCCCCAAAGATGTCCACATCCTAATCTCCAAACCTGGGACCTTACGTACAAAGGCACTGTGTGCTTTAATCAGAAACAAGCAAATAAAAACACAGCACATAGAAGCCACCAAATATAAATGACACAGGGAACCAAGACACAGGTTGCCTTCCACCTTCCGTATGTGTACTGTCCTTTTTTATTTTTCTTCTATAATTTAATTATTTATTTATTTTTGGCTCTGCTGGGTCTTTGTTGCTATGTGCAGGCTTTCTGTAGTTGCAGAGAGCAGGGGCAACTCTCTAGTTGCAGTACTGTGGGATTCTCATTGCGGTGGCTTCTCTAGTTTCAGAGCACTGGCTCTAGGGCATGTGGGCTTCAGTAGTTCTGCTCCCAGGCTCTAGAGCACAAGCTCAATTGTTGTGATGCACAGTCTTCGTTGCTCTGTGGCACATGGGATATTCCCAAATCAGGGATCGAACCCAGTGTATTCTTTACCACTGAGTCACCAAAGAAGCCCTGTATTGTCGCTTTTTCCGTAGGAGCAGAATTGCTGTGTTAAGTGGAGAAGAGGTGGCAAGGAGAGCTGTTGCCCTAACAGCCAGCTGTGCCACACACCTCTGACCATGAGATACTAGGGGAGTTTGCTGGGAAAAGTTTCTGGAATAGCTTCTTAAGACGTGGACAGAGTTTGGCACCAGGTCCTTTAGCCTATTTTCCCTTCCTCCTGCTTTTGGGCTGGAATGTAGATTTGAGAGCTGGGCCTCCAGCAGCCATCTTGACCCGTGAGATTCCAGTAAACAGGGAGCCAGCCACTGTGGACAGAAAGCAGAGAGAGAGCAAAGGACCCCAAGCACTGAATCGCGTAGCTTCTTTGGACACCCTGCCCCTAGACTGATTCTATGAAAAAGAAGAAAATAAACTCTTACCTTGTCAAAATATTTTCTGGCTTCTGTTAATAGCAGCAAAGTGTCCTTCTAACTGATATAGCTCACACTGGAAATAGCCTTCCACAAAAGTCTCTTAATAGGAAAACACTTGAGCTATATCCAATGTGGTCTGTGTGATCCTATAGTGGAGTCTGGGCCTCAGCAACCTGGGTGGGCCTGCAGGTTAGGCTGTTAGTGGGATTGAGTGGGAGGACCGTAGCAAAGCACTTAGGACTGTGTTTAAGATGTACTGAAAATAACCAGCTATTTATATCAGAAATGAGATGATTAATTCATGCTATGCTATATTCAGAAAGATGGAGTTGCCTTATACCCAAAACAGCAAAACATGAACAGGATGTACTAGAAATAATCTAGAAGCTCACAAGACACAAATGACTTGCCCCTGGACAGTCTGGCCTTGTCTTCACATACGCCGCCACCCAGCTCTGCCTTCTGACCATGCAGGCGTGGGAGAGCTTCCCACCCAGCAAGGCTGGCTAGCAGGGTCTGTGACTGCCAGCTTCCTTTGCATCCTGCTCACTGGTCAGCCAGTGTCCTGGGCCCTCCGGGAGATGTGGCGGGGAGCCAAGTCCAGGGGAAGGCGTAAGGCCGGATGTTGCTTTTGCTGCTAAGTGTCCTGTGTACATAGATGTCTGTCATCATTCAGATGCCCAGAGCCGAGGCGACAGGTGACAAAGCTCTCTGTCTCCAGCCCAGCCACCCTCCCTGGCACGAGGAAGGGTGTGGCTGCCATGGCTTGGGCAGACGTGGGACTCAGAGCTCCTTCCCTTGGACCTACTCAGTGTTCACAGCTCTGACAGAATTGTTGTTATACAGTTAGCTCTTTAAGGATAAAAATTGGAGGTAGGGGGAGAAAAGAGAAGGATTAACAGAACCAAGTCAGAGGAAGGGGTAGGAGAGGTTGGATGGAGTTGCCATATGCTTTGGGAATGACAGCCATGTAGGGGAGAGGTCATGACCTCTCAATACAGGCTGGGTGTCTGTGATTGCACCTGCTCTTACCTGCCATCCTAGCTGGAGGGGAGAGCATGCCGTTCTGTGCCAGCCGGTTCCTTTGAAATCACAAACAGCAGATGAGGCGTACAAAGCTGCTGAACCTCCACCTACTCTGAATCTCTGAACTTCTTTCTGGTTTTCCCACACATCTAATTTCTCGCAGTTTCTAATTCACAGAGACTGGACTTCAGGGCAGGATGAGATCTTAGGCTTGCCTTGCCCACTGCCCCTGTATAAGCAAATTCCTCAGTTCACATGAAAATTAGGTTTCAGGGTGAAGTCCGACATGATAAGTGTGGACAGGACAAAGCCCACAGGGACTGTTGGGAGGCCAGTTTCCAGACCAAGAGTAAGAAGGATCCACCAGGAATGCAGTCATGAGCAGTGGCCTCCGGTGGGCCACCCCAGACCTGCTGGGAGAGAGAGTAGGCAGGAGGGAGCGCAGCACACCAGGGAGAGGGTTTCTACATGCTTCCTGTGGTATCTATGGGCCTGCTCCCTCACTGATGCAAATCCTACTCCCTCAGTGATGAGCTGTGAGACCCAGAAGAAAGCACTGAACCTGCTCAACTATTTTTTTTCCATTGATATATAATTGCTATTAACATTATATTAGTTTCACATGGGGAACATAATGATTTGCTATTTGTATATATTGTGAAATCATTTCAATGGAATCCTAGGTCACATCCCATGAATAAGATCCTGCTGGGGATTTTGCTGGTGGTTCGGTGGTTAAGAATCTGCCTTCCAGCGCAGGGGATTCGGGCTCAATTCCTGTTCAGGGAACTAAGATCCCATATGCCATGGGGCAGCTAAGCCTGTGCACGGAAACTACTGAGCCCGTGCACCTGATCTAGAGGGTCCACATGCTATAGTGAAGAGCCCACATGCCACAGCTAAGACCTGATGCAGCCAAAAATAAATTAAATAAATATTAAAAAAAAATTTTTAAGTATAGAAAAAAGATCCTATTGAAACAACCATTTATGTTCTTCGAGGTAAAAGGATAACTCACTAAATGACTTGAAATACTTAAAATGTTTAAATTCAGACAAAAACATAGGGCTTTACTTTTTTGGTATTATTTACATTAATTTTATTTTTTTATTTTTACTTTTAAATGTGCCGACTGAAGATTTTAAATTATATATGTGGCTCACATTGAAGGTCAAGAGTTGTTGTTTTTGTTTAGTTGCTGCGTTGTAGACTGAGTAGCCTATTCCTTCTCCAAGGGTTCTTCTCCTTTATCAGCTAAACTACCAGGGAAGCCCTTAAATTATATATATGACTCACATTTAAGGTTAAGACTTGTTGTGTCCGACTCTTTGCCACCCCATAGACTGTATAGCCTGCCAGGCTCCTCTGTCCATGAGTATCCCCAGGCAAGAATACTGGAGTGGGTTGCCATTTCCTCCTCCAGGGTATCTTCCCAACCCACGGATCAAACCCAGGTCTCCTACATTGGCACACGGATTCTTTATTGCTGAGCCACCAGGGAAGCCCAGGGTTTTATTATTAACTTTCTGTATAGTCTTGTTCAAAGATAAGCTGAGACATGTTAACATTTTTAAGCAAAAATCAATTTGAATTGGGAAGTGGTGGGGGAGCCGAATGGAGAGAAAGGGCCTGACTGATGGTTGCAGCTTGAGGCCCAGGTAGCTGTGTGATTTGCTGTCCCTCGAGGCATTTACAGTTTAGATTTTGGGTTGCTGGCATAGCATCTCAGGCCAATGCCTCCTTGTTTACTTAATCAAGCAGCCCATTACTAAATGATCTCCGTTACCGATTAGCACCCATTCATAAAGCTGAATCCCTGACATTGTTCAGGTCAGTTGTAAAACTGCAGAAACATGAAGAATAGTTCAAGCATGTACTTTTGCTTTATATTAAACTGTGGATGGTCATGTATGGATGTGAGAGTTGGACTATAAAGAAAGCTGAGCACCGAAGAATTGATGCTTTTGAACTGTGGGGTTGAAGACTTGAGAATCCCTTGGACTGCAAGGAGATCCAACCAGGATCTAAAGGAGATCAGTCCTGGGAGTTCATTGGTAGGACTGATTTTGAAGCTGAAACTCCAATATTTTGGCCACCTGATGCGAAGAGCTGACTCATTTGAAAAGACCCTGATGCTGGGAAAGATTGAGGGCAGGAGGAGAAGGGGATGACAGAGGATGAGATGGTTGGATGGCATCACTGACTCAATGGACATGGGTTTGGGTGGACTCCAGCAGTTGTTGATGAACAGGGAGGCCTGGTGTGCTGCGGTTCATGGGGTCGCAAAGAGTCGGACATGACTGAGCGACTGACCGGAAACTGCATCATAGGTACATGTATATAGGTACAACTGTACATAGGTACATCGACTAATTCATTTCCATAAACTTATTTGTCAATATCGCTGTATCTTTGGGAGGACATGATTCAACCCAAAGCAGCATCCTCTGCAGGGTAGGCACATTATAACCAGCACAGAAGCCTCTGGGTTGTAATCTGAGAGGAGCCTCCAGAGCTCGAGGCCAGGAGGAGCGCTGACATTGCAAGAGCAGGTTGGTTCTCACTTAGGGTTGTTTTTCCCCAGAGCAAGAGCTTGGAAGCCAGTGGTCCCTCATGTACAAGCTTCCCTACAGGAGATGTCTTTATTAACCATGACCCACCTGGTTAGGGCTCCCCTGGTGGCTCAGATGGTAAAGAATCTGCCTGCAATGCCAGAGACCTGGGTTCAGTCCCTGGGTCGGGAAGATCCCCTGGAGGAGGAAATGGCAACCCACTCGATATTCTTGCCTGGAGAATTCCATGGACAGAAGAGCCTGGTGGGCTACAGTCCATGGGGTCACAAAGAGTTAAACACAACTGAGAGATTGTTGTGTTTCCACTTTCACTTTCCACCTGGTTTATGGAAATAGCTGCAAGCCCCTCTTGGCACGGCTGCCAATGGCTGAGAAGGCCCAGGGCTTGGGTGCCATTGTTGCTCCAGGGGCACCAGGGCCATTGGCAAAACAGACTAGGGTGGGCCTGTGCTGGTTAGAGGATGATGAAATACTCTCTAACACATTGGGAGACACACTTGCAGGGACTGGAATAGGCAAATCCACAAAGACAGTAAGTAGATTAGTGGTTGTTAGGGTATAGGAAAAAATGAAATGAATCACTACTAATGTGCCTAAATTTTCATTGTGGAGTGATGAAACATTGGGTATCAGAAATAGATGAATGTTGAGGAGAATGAGGGTGCAGAAATCCTCTATTTACTAAAGTGGGATAATCATATTCTAATCTGTAGAAAGATAAGCACTTTCACCCTGGAGCATCTTTGTGAAATGAAGTGGCTATGGCTCTAAGGGAAGAGAAAACCAAAGCAATGCCAAACGTGAGACAGGCGAAGGTCCTATACGTGGCTGGTGAAAGTTGCTGTAACCACTTTGGAAAACTCTTGTGTTCAGTTCAGTTCAGTTCAGTTGCTCAGTCGTGTCCGACTCTCCGCGACCCCATGAATCACAGCACGCCAGGCCTCCCTGTCCATCACCAACTCCCGCAGTTCACTCAAACTCATGTCCACAGAGTCGGTGAGGCCATCCAGCCATCTCATTCTCTGTCGGCCACTTCTCCTCCCGCCCCCAGTCCTTCCCAGCATCAGAGTCTTTTCCAGTGAGTCAACTCGTCGCATGAGGTGGCCAAAGTATTGCAGTTTCAGCTTTAGCATCAGTCCTTCTAATGAACACCCATGATTGATCTCCTTTAGAATGGACTGGTTGGATCTCCTTGCAGTCCAAGGGACTCTCAAGAGTCTTCTCCAGCACCACAGTTCAAAAGCATCAATTCTTCGGCGATCAGCTTTCTTCACAGTCCAACTCTCACATCCATACATGACCACTGGAAAAACCATAGCCTTGACTATGCGGACTTTTTTTGGCAAAGTAATGTCTCTGCTTTTTAACATACTATCTAGGTTGGTCATAACTTTCCTTCCAAGGAGTAAGCGTCTTTTAATTTCATGGCTGCAATCAGCATCCTCAGTGATTTTGGAGCCCCAAAAAATAAAGTCTGACACTGTTTCCACTGTTACCCCATCTATTGGAGTATTGTGTAATACCTACTAAATCTGAATATTGCACATACCTGAGCCCAGAAAATTTATTCCCAGGTGAAAGACCAACAGAAATGCAAGCATCTGTACATCAGGAAGTACACATACAAATGCTGACATTGGCTTCATTTGTTATATCCAAAAATGAAGAAAAAGAAAACTACCATTAGCTGCAAAACAGGCAGAATATGGTATATTCATAAATGGTACATCAAGTGATGAAATGAATGGATTGCCTCTATGTGCAGTGGTGTAGATGAGTCTTCCAGACCTGAGATCAACCCAGAGAAGCCTGGCCAAAGGCACACCTAGTGCCTGAATCCCATTATACAAACTACAAAGACAAGGAAAACTCATTGATGTCACTGCATTCAGGGTAAGGGTTACCCCTGGAAGTAGGAGAGAGCATAACAAGAGGTAGGAGCCACGAGAAGACTCTGGGAGTGCTGAGTGATGATGGTTATACATGTATGTTTACATACAGTCTATGATAATGCTTCAAACAGTATACTCATGACTGGTGGGTTTTTCTGTTTATTAAAATACAATTTTTAAGCTAGAATTTAAATTCTAAAGACAAGACGCTTGATAATGAAATGCTTGGAACTGCAATAAACTTTGGTCAGTCTGGAGTTAGTAGTGTTTTGAAACTAGCATAAAGTCCTAGGTTGCCCAGTCTCCCAAAATTCAAAAATTTCTTCTGTAAAACTTTTCATTTAGCCCAACTTTGCGAACTGAAACATTTCTAGTATCATAAATAGCTACAACCACATAAACAGAAAATTATGAGTCCTGCATTTTAGCAGTCATTTTTTTTAAAAAAACACTTTAAAAAGACATTAGCACATCTGGATCTTCTAATCATAAACAACTCCTTTATAAAATGTCTTTAAAAAGCCCTTCTTCCTCAGGAAAGGAATCAGATCTCTTTGTTGACTTTAACATTTGGAGAGAACATGTTACGCTAAAATTTCTTAATGCATCTGGGTATTTGATTTTGTTTATAGCCTCATATTTCTCTTTACTGGTTCTTGACTCCCCTTATTTTTACTTTTAATGTGTTCACTTGTGTTAATGGTAGGTTTGTGTATGTGTCTGTGTGTATATGTGCATACATGTATGTTCACGTGTCGGGGGCAGAGAGAGGGAGAAGAGGTTTACAAAGCAATGGAGAGTGAAAAGAATGACATAAAGAATTGGAATTAGTGAGAGAATATATGTAGATTGCTTTGAAGTCATTGACTACAAAGTGTATTAATATCAATTATTCAGTTCAGTTCAGTCACTTAGTAGTGTCCGACTCTTTGCGATCCCATGAATCACAGGCCTCCCTGTCCATCACCAACTCCCGGAGTTCACTCAAACTCATGTCCATCGAGTCGGTGATGCCATCCAGCCATCTCATTCTCTGTCGTCCCCTTCTCCCCCGGCCCCCAATCCTTCCCAACATCAGAATATTTTCCAGTGAGTCAACTCGTCACATGAGGTGGCCAAAGTATTGGAGTTTCGGCTTTAGCATCAGTCCTTCCAATGAACACCCAGGATTGATTTCCTTTAGAATGGACTGGTTGGATCTCCTTGCAGTCCAAGAGACTCTCAAGAGTCTTCTCCAGCACCACAGTTCAAAAGCATCAATTCTTCAGCGATCAGCTTTCTTCACAGTGCAATTACTTTCAAACTATTCCACACAATTTTTTAGCTTACCTTTTCAGAGAAAGTCCTATAGGATTTTATTTTTTCACTACTTTTATACTTGCATATGCTGTTTGATTCTCTCAGCACATAAGCACTACTTCCTGCATTAGTCAAGAATTTCTGGATCCTGTGCTATAAACTCTTCCACGTGTCCTTGGGCTTGGCTTAGGTGGACATCCCCAAAAGTCTGGAAGAAAGTGACCCTGGTCTTATCCTGATAGTCAAAGCATTGCTTCACTCTCTGATCACCATACCTATAAGCAATCCTTTCACTCAAATTTAGCTCAGAATTGTTTCTTTTTTCATGTTAATATCTCTTATACCTCTTCCTCCTTTCTTTACTACTACAGTTCAATTGTTTAATGATCTGATTAAATTTCAGTTCGTTACTTTGAAATAAGTGCATGGCTTCCTGAGAAATGTTTAGTCTGAGTCTTCTGTTCACCTTTGCGCATGTATCCATTGCATGCTTCTCTCAGAGCTCCATCCAGTGACTAAAACATCAACACACACACACACACACACACACACACACACACCCCAGGAGAATTAATTTTCTGGAAAGATAAAGTAGACACATATTTTTCTATTTTTTTCTGCTAAACACAGAAAATCATATACAAATTATATATATATATCAGAATCATATATAAAACACAATAAGAAGATGCTGAAAGACCAGCTAGAGACCTCAGGACCAGAGGAATTACCTGGTGGTGTGTTCCCTGAGTTTTCTTCTTGCTTCATATATCCTACACTGGGAGCTAAAGGAGATAGGTGCACACGAAAACAAAACAAAAGTTTACTCTTAAAAGCCAAAGGACTTGGAGAAAGCAAGACAAATTTGCAAGACAAAAAAAAAAATAAACCCAAACATTTAAAAGCAACCATCATAGAAATGCTTCAATGAACACACTTGAAAGAAATGAAAAAGGTAGGGGAAAGTGACTCAAATGACAGCAGATTTCTTATCACAAACTATGAAGACCAGAAAAAAAGTGGCACAATATTTTTGAAGTGTTGAAAGAAAGAAATATCGACCCAGAAAATGATGGAAAACTAAGAGACTTTATCAACAACAAATCTACCTTATAGTTATGGCTAAAGAAAGTTCTCTAAACAGAAAAGGACAAAATAAGAGGAAACATATTGGAATTTCACGAAGAAAGAAAGAATAATGGAAAGAGTAAAAATATAGATAAATGCAAAAGACTTTTGAGTTTTCTAAATTATGTGTGAGATTTAAAGGATAAACTACAACAGTAGCTAGTCTAGTTCTCAAACAAAATTATCTATGTGGCCCACATTATATTTTTTTTGAAGAATCGTGTTCTACATAATAAAATGTGTAATAAATTGTTAAAGAACAACCAAAAATTAATGAGGAAAATAAAAAGTCCCAAGATCAAGATTCATGCCCCCAGCTGTGTTTGGTTTCCTAATCAGAAGTGGTTAGCAGACACTTAGGTAAGGTAGGGTATACTCAGCCCCTGGCCTACATCTGTCTATTTTTTCCAGAGCATCATAGAAGAGGCTGTCAGCTGCTTTTATAGGCTGCAGTTACATCATGTACGGTATGTCCTTTGTCAATTTGTCACTCAGAAAGGGAAATAGGAATTTTCAGATTCAGATAGACTATAGATGGTGCTGCTGCTGCTGCTAAGTCACTTCAGTCGTGTCCGACTCTGTGTGACCCCACTGACGGCAGCCCACCAGGCTCCCCCGTCCCTGGGATTCTCCAGGCAAGAACACTGGAGTGGGTTGCCATTTCCTTCTCCAATGTGTGAAAGTGAAGTCGCTCAGTCGTGTCCGACCCTTAGCGACCCCATGGACTGCAGCCTACCAGGCTCCTCCATCCATGGGCTTTTCTAGGCAAGAGTACTGAAGTGGCTTGCCATTGTCTTCTCCAAGACTATAGATGGCAATACCTAAATCATCTTCCCCTTTATTAGTCCCATCAAAAGATATTCCTGAAAAAGCAATAATAGCTTAGGAAACTGAAATTTCCAACCTGTAATCTATCAGAATAAAAGAGAATCCTCTCTAACTGATGCATGAATAGAATCTGAAAAATAGCTGCAGTGCTAAAAGGGAGACTGTGGGGGAGGTCTCACACCTTTTTACTACACATCCTGCCTCTAACACCTGGGCTACATCATGCAGAAATCCTGCGTGTGCCCGGGGAGGTATGCAGGTTCAGACATAGCTGTGATCTGACTTCTTTGGTGGTTCCTCCTTTTCAGCTGTCTTCCTCTCCCACTGTCTCCAAGAGAAATTTCCAGTATAACTCATGGGACCTTACCATAATTCTCTAACGCAAAGAGCTTTTAAAAAATGTTTTCCACAATAAACTTTACCACTCAGGGCATATGTAGAAGGAAAGACAAGCAGCCATATAGAGAAATAGTGGAGGAAAGAAACACAGAGGATATTCACACCAGAAGTATGGTATGAATATATTCATACCATATATGAATATATTCATACCATATGTTGATTCTGCCCATCTTTACCCCTGCACGTTTGTCCCATTTTAGGACATTATGGCAAGTTGTAGTCAACCTCTTCAGAAATGAGTGACATTCCCCGCATTAAGAACAGAAAAACAGGTTCATTACAAAAGCAGTAGAAATCTGGCTTCTGTGTTTAATGTCAAATAAGTTGATATTGCTTGCTTATTCTGAATATTGAGGAAATGTGAAACCTCCTTACACTTTTATAATAAGATTTCCTATTGCTACTCTATATGCAGTCCAGCAGAGCTTTAATTTCCTTCTAATAGGACATTTAAGAATTTACCAGGTTGTGGAGAGTTCAAAAGTAGTCAGGCTTTCGATCAAGAATTCCTAATTCAAATCCTGTTTGCTACTGGCTAACATATGCTAATAGGGGGTCATTACATCTTTCCGAACTAGAACAGCACTGTGCGAGTAATTGGCTTAGCCCTTCACCATCCGGCCAGAATGCCTTCATTTGGCTCAGGACTGCGGATGCGCCTGACTGGATGTTAAATTGTGCACGAAAGAACAAACCCCTGCTTGGAAGCCCTGTGTTGGCTTTACGAGAGAGCAGCAGGGTTCTCTGGGAAAAAACAAAACAAAACAAAACCAGAACTGGGAAGCAGCTCTGGTGCCGGCCAGTCTGGTTAGAAAGTACCAACCTGCTTGTTTGACTTGCTCCATCCTCCCCTTCTTCAGGTGCCCAGTGTGGTCCCTGACCTCCACACTAACCTGCACTGAGAGCCACTGATTCTATGGGGTTTGGTATTTTACCTTCTTCATCTCATCTGATCATCTCAACTGGCCTAGGAAGTAGTAGGACTGCCTCTCTACAGGTGAGAAATCTGAGGCAGAGATACAGTTAAGTAATGCTCCAGAAGACACCAGGTTTTGTATGGCACCATCCTCTTCACCAATGAGTGATACCGTCTGTGCCTTGACACTTTTTTCTAAAGCAACAGATGTTTACACAGCTCTGGAGACTAGAAGTCCAAGATCATGGTGCCAGCAGGGTTGATCCTGGGGAGACCCCCTCTGCCTGGTTTGCAGAGGGCTTCCCAGGTGGTGCTAGTGGTAAAGAATTCGCCTAAAGACATGAGATGCAGGTTCAATCCCTGGGTCGGGAAGATTCCCTGGAGGAGGAAATGACAATCCACTACAGTATTCTTGCCTGGAGAATCCCATGGACAGAGGAGCCTGGTGGGCTACCGTTTCTGGGTCAAAAAGAGTTGGACACGACTGAAGTGACTTAGCACGCATGCACACACCTTCTCATCATGTCCTCACATGGCGAAGAGTAAGATCACCTCTTCGTGTTTCTTCTTATAAGGGTATTCAACACTCTCTTTTTATTTGACTCTTGAGTATTGTTGTTGCCATGTCTCAAATCCACCTGTAATGCCCACAGGTGATTCAGCCAAGGTAAATGTTCTACAAGGAGCCAAATCAATGCTTGTGAAATACAGGCTTCCCTGCTCTGGATTAATCTTTTTTTTTTTTTTTCAAATTATGTATGTGTTTATTTAACGAGAAAACAAAATTTCCATAATTGTTGGATGAAATTCAAAACATCCTAATTGAGTACAGTTCTTTGTAATGTTAACAGATACACTGAGAAGAATGGAATGCTTTTTTTTAGGGGATAACATGTAATTGGGATTCAAAGTTAGTATTCCCTGTTATCAGATCAATTTCAGATGTTCCTCTGTATAGATCGTTCCTCTTTTGAGGGGCCAAACAGAACTAGGCAGTGGACCGATCTGGCCCATGGACCATAGTTTTCCAGTTCAGTTCAGTCGCTCAGTCATGTCCAACTCTCTGCGACCCCATGAATCACAGCACACCAGGCCTCCCTGTCCATCACCAACTCCCGGAGTTCACTCAAACTCATGTCCACAGAGTCAGTGATGCCATCCAGCCATCTCATTCTCCATCGTCCCCTTCTCCCGCCCCCAACCTTTCCCAGCGTCAGAGTCTTTTCCAGTGAGTCAACTCATCGCATGAGGTGGCCAGAGTATTGCAGTTTCAGCTTTAGCATCAATCCTTCCAGTGAACACCCAGGATTGATCTTTAGAATGGACTGGTTGGATCTCTTTGCAGTACAAGGGACTCTCAAGAGTCTTCTCCAGCACCACAGTTCAAAAGCATCAATTCTTCGGCGATCAGCTTTCTTCACAGTTCAGCTCTCACATCCATACATGACCACAGGAAAAACCGGATTAATCTATACTTGAAGTAGAGATGGTTCAGAAGAAACAGACTTTCAGGCTATCCCTTATGAATTCCCACACTTGGTCTTAATAGCAGATGAACTTTTGATGAGAACTGGACAGTAATGGGTCCCTGGCTCTACTCCTAGATAAAGTGTGTTTTGCTGATTGAAGGCAGATTTATAAGCAGATTCATCATCTAGGAGGGGTCGAGTGGACATCCCTGGTGGAAATGGGCAGAAAGGGGAGCCGTCCCCTCTCTGCTGAGCAAGTCAAAGAAAGAATCTTTGACCCATGGGGGCTTCCTAATAATGATTTTCCGATCAAACGAAAACAGTTCTGTGTCAATGCAATGATCAACTGGGCTGTCAGGATTTCTCTAGAGAAATAGAATCAGTAGGATATATGTGTGTGTATGTGTATATATATATATATATACAGAGAGAGAGAAAGATGGAGAGAGATGGGGGAATTTGGGGGACCTGGTACACATAGTCATGGAATGTGGAGGAGAAGGGAGGCAAGTCTAAAATCTGCAGGGCAGGCCAGCAGGCTAGAGACACCGGGAAGCGATGTGCCGTTCAAGTCAAAGGGTGCCTGGAGGCAGAATTCCCTTTGCTGACAGGATCTGTCTTTTCCTCTTAAGCCCTTCAACTGATGGGTTGAGACACCCCCTCTTTAAGAGGACCATCTGCTTTACTCAAAATCTACTGATGTAAAAATGCTTTGACGACAGCAGCATCTAGAATCACATTTGATCAACTATCTGGGTACCACCATCCATAAAATTAGTCATCACACTCTCCAGTCTGAAGCAAATGTATCCCCACAGTGACATTAAGGTGTCAGGCCGCGGGAGATTCAGGGTTTAGGGCTCCTTCAAGGGCAAATTTTTTCTTGAATTTCATTTTGCTTCATTGTTTCAGGTAGTCTGTGGGCAGGAGAGTGTCCTGGCAGCACTGAGAGAGGGCTGCCTGGTACCCACGAGCGTCACTGAGGTAGTGGACTCGCTGCCTGTGGGAAGGACAGCCACCCTCCCCGCGCCTTCTTCTTCCCAGTGGGAGCCTCAGAGCTGGAGCATCTGGACACTGTCAGATTCTGGAGTCCTGTTCAGGGACTCCCCCAGGGCCCCCTGTGGTTTGCCCGGTGCCCTGGGTTGACACCCCGTATTCTCCCTTCTGACGTTTACTTCATTATCCTTCCTCTGCACATTCTGAAGTAAACCCTGCGCAGACCTGGACCTGAATCCCATTGTTCTCATAGGCTAACCGGTTCCCTTTGTCTGTCACTAGATCAAAGGTAGGGGTAGGAAGGAAGGGTTGGGTTTTTTAAATAAACATGTGTGTGGAAGATCTTCACGTACATTCTGCTCTGCTGGGAAGGCAAAGGTGATCTCCCCAGGAGATGGCTGAGCCAGGACACAGGAGCAGCTTGCAGGGCTGGGTCCCCGCACAGGGACAGCGGCCTGGTGAAGTCACAGGGCCACACAAGATATTGTATACATGTAAAACAAACTTTCCCAGTGTGAAGCTACTGAGATGTGGGAGATGTTTGTTAATACAGTAGAACCCAGCTCAGCCTGACTAACACATATGCTGGTGAAGACTGCATTCATGGCCAGGCTCCAAGCCTCAGGTTGCACCAAAGGGAGGTGGGGAAGACTAAGTGAGGCAGTGCCCATGGAGAGCTCAGCATGGTGCTGACCCAGCTCAGACAAATGCGTATTAGCCATTATTTCTCCAGAGTCCCAGGTCTGGGCACTCTGTCTCCAGTGGCCCTAGCACTTCCCTCAGGTCTGCGTCCCAGTCACTGTTATCATCTGTGCAAAGGGAGGAAAAGAATACAAGCTCACAGTCCAGTTGGGGGCCAGGTCTGCAGGGGAAGCCTTGGGAAGGCCGCGGCTGGCCAAATCCTGCACCAGCCCTAGCACTCCATGTGAATAACAAGGACCGTCAGCGCGCGTCTTCATCTTTCCATAAACGCTGCACCAAATGAAAGAAAAGAATTTCAGGTTACTGGGGCCAGTATTTAATTATTGTGATTTATTAACACTAAGTACATAGAGCAGTGCCCTGGACATGACAGCCCTCATTCCCTAGCGAGTCTGGGAGTCTGGTTGGACTCCTGCCGCATCCTGCGCAATTCTTTTCATTATCATCATCCTGGTTATTTACAGCAATCCAGCCACTGGGGAGAAGGGCAATCGCTGTCAAGTTCACAGCAAGTTCAAGGCCTTGTGAGCAGCAATGAAGATCAGAGGCCTGGTGGTTGGGAAAAGGGGACCTGGTGCCCTGAGCATTACCAGGAGCCTAGGCTCCACGGGCAGGAGGGTAAACACGAAGTCAGGGACCTACGGACAGAAAGGTGGGCTGGAGCCACCGCTCCTTCTCAGTCATCTCCTGCCCACCCTTCCTCTTCACACTCAGATCTTGTGTTTATAGAACAGTTGTGTTCTGAGCGCCCAGAAGGAAAAATCTCAAAACGTTGAGAGCAGTGTGGTTGTCACAATTTTTTCTCTGTGAGGACTTGTCTGCTATCTCTTATCCACGTGTTGTGAGGTAGTCCTCATTCTCACAACTCTAGAATTCCAGTATTATTTCCCATTTTATAGTCGAGAAAACCGTGACTTGGAAGCTTTGCCCAGCATCACAGAGCTTATAGGAGGCACACAGAATCCATGTCTGTCCCACCATCTGTACTTCAGATAGCAAGTACTTATTTGAACAGAATTTTGTTTGGTTTCTTTAGCTTTTGAAGCTTCGATCCCTCATCCCTGTCTTGAAGTGCCTGGAAAGAAAAAAAGTTTTTAAGTATTTCAGTCCAAAATAGAGTGACTCGGGAGCAGGAAGAAGTCATGGTTTCTTCTAAGCCAGATAAGCAACTCTGAAGAGCATGACCATCTCAGCTGCTCTCAGCCCGCAGTTGTTTTCTTTGAGAGTGGACTAATTGAGAAGGAATATTTTTTAGGGAAATATAAACTTTGTAACTGGGGTTTTTAGGGCTAACTTATGGCTCCTGAATTCTAAGGAACTAGATGAAGGCTATTTCAGAATGAATGGAATTATGCTCATCGTCCCTATGAATATCTAACACTGTTCAAGAAATAACAGCTGACTCAGTAACACAAGAATAAAGGAAGACAAATATTGAAGGGAGGGTACAAAATATCCTAATAATTCCAGATAATATGATCACCTATGTGAAAGATATTAGAGAAACAAGTAAAATTAATTAACCAAGTAAGAGATTTCAGAGGGTGGTTGAAAATATTTGAAGATCAAAAGTTTTTCTAGTACTGCCATCATCAGCAAGGAATAGCATTTTTTTAAGTACTTTAATCACAATAGTAATAAAAATATAAAATGCCTAGGATTAAACTTAAGGTTTACAGAGGGATATAAATGAATAATTTTATGAATAGAGAGCAATATCATAATCTGGGATTTTAAAAAGTCAATACTGCAAAATAGGTAAGATAGTAAATGTTTTTCAGCTTTGTGAGCCATACGGTCTATGTCAGAAGGGCTCAATTTTACATTACAGCACAGAAACAGTACCAGAGACAACGTACACATGAATGAGCATGGCTTTGCGCCAATAAAACTTTATTTACTGGAACAGTCAGAGGGCCAATCTGGCACATGGGACAAAGTCTGCCAACCCCTGCTACAAATGATTATCTCTTTTCCTCTGGCAGAAAATAACTACAATGAGTATTCTGCTACTTCTAAACTATTCCCTCTTGAAATATTTCCTGAGGATAAATTCTTGGTATTTGGAATACTGGCCAAGAAGAATAAAATATACTTATGGTTTTAGTTACAGATTACCACACTGCTCCTAAAATGCCCTCCAGAAATTTCAGGGCAACCAGTCTTAATGAGGGTAACCATTTCACACTAATATCACCACTACTGGAGAAATCTTCCTAATATTAATCAGTTTAAAATAGAACTTCTGCAATAATTATTGAGGGGTTTCCTTGTGGCTCAGCTGGTAAAGAATCCACCTGCAATGCAGGAGATCTGGGTTCGACCTCTGGGTTGGGAAGATCCCCTAGAGAAGGGAAAGGCCACCCATTCCAATATTCTGGCCTAGAGAATTTCATTACTGAGAGGAAATGTTTTTTCCTTTTGTGTTTTTCAGAATTATCAGGTTATATACTTGGCACCCTTAGTCACTGAAACTGAAGTGGAAGCATTTTAAACAGCAAATGTGCTTCGGTGTTTCTGTTAATATATGCAGTATTATCTATTTTGGGACACAATAACCTCAAATATTTTAGTTCTTGTGTTATTTAAAGACGATCTTTTTATGTTTCCTTTAAAGGATTTACTTTGAAGATGTTAATTTAGCCAAGATGGGGTATTTGTAGTTTAGCTCCTATGAAGTTTATGAACATAATTGAAATCAGGATTCCCTGAGCAATGTTTCCTGGCAATTTCCAATGCACTTGGTACGTATTTTAGAGTGCCGCCCTTTCTAGCCATTCTCATCCTTCCTGTGGTCCTCTGATGTGAAGGCCCTGCTCCCAATGGAGACTAGATAAAAGAGCCGAGATGCAGTATGTGAGGAGACCAAGTATGTAGGACTTGTCCGTTATCACTGGGCTGTTTATAACAGTTATATATAATAAGAAGAATATTTTGATTGTCTCAGACCTGATTTTAAATGTAATTCCTTGCATTAAAAAAAATAATTTATTTATCTGTTTCTTTAGGCTGTGCTGGGTCTTCGTTGCTGCACAGACTTTTTCTCAAGTTGTGGCAAGCAAAGGCTACTCTCTAGCTGTGGAGCACAGGCTTCTTATTGCGGTGGCTTCTCTTGTTATGGAGCACAGACTCTAGGGTGCAAGGACTTTAGTAATCGCAGCACATGGGCTCAGAGTTGCAGCTTCCAGGCTCCAGAGCACAGTCTCAGTAGTTGCGACACATGGGCCTCGCTACTCCACCGTATGTGGGATCTTCCTGGACAGGGATCAAACCGTTGTCTCCTGCATTGACAGGAGGATTCTTTACCATTGAGCCACCAAGGAAGCCCCCTTGCATTTTATATTGATAATTCTTAGGGCATGAGGAATAGATTTCATTTTTCATTTCATTTGTCTGTGTCAAATGAATGGGTGCCTGGAAAGGGACCATCACGAAAATACAGTTGTAAAGTGACTGCAAGTTAGGGTTGAGACAAAGGCCAGCAGAAGTTACAATGTTAGAATGAACACAACACTTCTCCCCTGTGCAGTGCCCGCAGGAAGCTCAGTTTCCCTCAACAGCCAATGGGCTACTATTGTAAAAGTCATTTCTAAAATCCCTTTCAGCAGAGGCCCTTGGGAGTGCACCCAGCCGGAGGGGCTTCCTCCCTGGCTCAGCCTCAACTAACATCTGAGAGGAGACAGCTCCTCACAAGTCCTGTGATGGACAGTGTGTTACGGAGAGCCAGTTCATAGCGAGGACCCTGGGGCATGAACACACATCCAGTCACTCAGCCAAAAACACACTGGGCAGGGCTGCCCTGGGCCTGGAGCATCACACTCCCCACTCCCGGTACCGGGCTGTGAGCCATGAGCTGTGTGCATGGGAGGGAAGTGGGGTCCCGGTCCCCAGCCCTGCATTCAGGCTGCACGATATCCCTTCCACTTCCTGAGTTTTCCACTACAGTCCTTCGTGTTCCCACCCTCCTTGGAGGCTGAAAGCCACACAATCTCTTTTTTTTTTCCTGAACTGTGCTTCATTGTTTTATTGTTATTATTATTTGGTTGCTCTAGGTCTTCATTTTTGCAAGTGGGCCTTTCTCTAGTTGCGTGAGTGGGGCCTACTCTTCGTTGTGGGGCACGGGCTTCTCGTTGTGGTGGCTTCTCTTGTTGTGGAGCACAGGCTCTAGGTGCAAGGGCTTCGGTTGTTGCACCACACAGGCTCAGTAGTTGTGGCTCCTGGGCCCTAGAGCTCAAGAGCTTTAGTAGTTGCAGCTCACGGTCTCTAGGGCGTGGGCTCAGTATTTGCGGCACATGGGCTGAGTTGCTCTGCAGCATGTAAAATCTTTCCCAGACCAGGGATTGAACCCGTGTCCCCGGCATTGACAGGCGGATTCTTATCAACTGTGCCACCAGGAAAGTCCTGAACTGTGCTTTTAAAAAAAGCAAATAAACGACCTCTCATGAGGGGCCACAGTGTCTGCCTCATGAAGTCATGACCGGTGGCACTGTCTGTTGATATGTGTGACGTGGCTTTTGGTGATGAAGACCTCAGTTCTCAGTCTTGTCTTCTGGGACACGGTGTCCTGTCCTCACTGTACTTGCCTTCAGGATTCCCCCCTACCCTTGTGAGCTGGTCCACATGCTACGGTGGCTGGAAAGATTTGATGCTGGCCACTGTGTGACCACACATAACTCACAGCAGCCCTCCTCCCATCCAGGGGCTCTGTCCAGGGGACCCTCTCCTCCAGTAGAGGAGGCCTGCTGCTCTGGGGAGGCTGCCCAGACGTTCACGTCCCACAGGCCCAGGTTGTCTCTGTGTGGCCAGGGCTGAGAGGCACCAGCACCTCAGGCCCAGCTGTTTGGAGGCCCCCTGGCCTGAGAGTAGCCACTTGACCCTGAATTCAGGGAGTGATTTGACCCCAACACATCCATGGTTTGGATGGAGACCCAGCGTTTTGTTTGACCTTGACATGTTTCTCTGGATGCTGGGGTCTGGAGGTGGAGAAGTCCACCCACCGGCCCCTTGGGCTGCCTGCAGAGGCCTGGCCTTGGCTGCTCTGATCTATAGTGAGGTCTCACAGTGAATGTCCACCCTGGCCACATGGGAAAACTTCCCAGGAGGTTTTAAAACCTGATGAGCAAGCTGAAGGCCCACCCACTTACTCCATCATCACCCTGACCCAGGACATCAGTACTTTCAGGCTCCCCAGATCCTGTGCTGGGTAGGGAGGGTTGGAAACCACTGACACCAGCAGATCTCCAACCACACTGAGGCCCTGTCTGAGCTGCAAACTGGGTCATAGGAAGAGTAAGAACCCACTGACTTGTTGCTTCCGTCTCATGAGTGACACACATCCTTCTAAATATCCCCAAAGTGTTTCTCAGCTCTATTGAGGCAAGAACCTACCACCACATATGCCGGGCTGGGCATGGACTTGGGCAGAACGTGGGAATGTGAAACTGGTGGGGGCTGGTCATTGAGTGTGTGCCCAAATCTGTGTAAAGGGCTTGGGAAAGGACCCTGTCCACAGTGACTTAAGGCCTGGCCTTTCATCTCTGTGGGCTTGGCCTGAATTAGAACAGACCCCATCTGTGCCCCGAATCTCATCTGATGTCTATGGCTGCCTGTTGTCCAGTTTACTGGGGGCAGCTGGCCCTTTAGAAGGCCAGCTCTCCGGGGTGCCCATCTGGATCCCCCCCAGCAGAGAAGGAAGGAGAAATAGGCTCATGGACAGGCTCAGGATGACTTAACCTAGGTGTGGATGGAGCCAGGCCCAGCAGCAAGTTGGTACCTTTCTGTAAAGGATTTGTGTACTCTGCTCCTCCAGAGGCCTGGTCAGGCAGGAGGTGCAGTGGGAACATGTGAGCTCGGTGTGCTGAGTGGCCTGCATTCCCCTCCCCACCAACAACCCCCCACCCTCGCCGGCCCCACGCCGCCCCTCTCTCCTGGTGTCCATGCACCACCTCCTCCAGATCCTCCATGGCTTCCAGGGAACATGGCTGCGTGCCCTCCACCTGCTCACCTTCTTCTCTGTGCCCACATTTGAGACCTGAATTGTGTACCTCTTTATGAACCCTGCCCCTAAATGGTCCTTCAAGTCTACTCTTCACGTCCTCCTACTTCTTTGTGTCTGGACAGCCTGACCCTGTTGGACTCTGCATTGCTTGAGACCAGTGCATCATTCAATTTGACTACTGCTCTGTCCTGTCCCTCCAGCCAGGTTCCTGCCCCCGGTAGGTGGTGGCTGGATTAAGGAAGGAGTAAGGGCGCAAGAGGTGAGGCAAAGGCCATCACTGTCCACAGACATGGATATGCAGTACCGCCCTTGAGGGGGGTCACTGTGGGAACGCTCCTGGGCGTCTGACCCCAGGAAAGTGTGGGCGAAGGCCAGATCTGGCTCTCGGCTTCCTGTCTGGGTAGGAGGAGACTCAGGTCCCTGGCCCCAGGAGGGCTGAGCCAAACCAGAAAGGGGGTGGCCCAGGTGCAGGGTATGGGGTCCCCACGCGAGCCCTCACCACATCATAGAGCAGCGGCAGAGCCTGTGTGCTGAAGTTCACTCCACAGGACTTGTGACCATCAGAACTGCAAACAGCTGTGTCCAGCTTTTTAAAAGTTGAAAGATTTTATCTTCCTGGTTTATTTGGGGGAGGGGTAAATATTAAAAGAAACCACAGATGATGTCCAAATATCATAGAGCCAAATGATGCCAGTGATACAAAAATAAGTGAATGGAATTCTATGCAGAAAAAAACACATAATCACCCATGAAATGTGTTTTTGGTTGAAGGTGCATTCTCTCTGCTTCCCTTAGCCTCATTTCATGATATGAAAAATTATGTATTTTTTTAAGCTTCTGTATATTTTCTATTATAATTGTTACAGATTTTCCATCTGACAATATCCGTATCATTCCCTTGCTCTGCAGTTTCTTACAACCCTGTGCCTGGGCTTCTTTCTGGCAGTCAGCGTATTTCACAGGGAAATCTTGAGCTCGGATGCTCTCATATTTTAAACAGCCCTGATAGCCAGATTGTAACTGAGACTCAAGGAGACAGTGTACCAGTGTTGGCAGTATGGAGCCCCCAAAAGTGCTGTTTCTGGGGATGCCCCTGATTCCTTGATGAGGGGTCTCTCCCTGATCAGCTCTGTCTGCTTTGCTTCTCTTTTAAAGCTCTTTTCCAAGCCCTTTGTCTTCCTCCACTGTCTCCCTCCTCTAAGCTGTTATAGATAATTTCTAGGCACTTGCAGGGTAGCACTTACCTTTTTTCCTTGTCGTCTTCTGGCTGCTGATCCTTTTCCCCAACCAGACACAGAATCCTGAGGGCAAAGGAATTCCAAAGAAAAGCTTTTCAGCTTTGACTGTGATGCATCATGTGTGGCCTCTGGCCTGAGCTGGTCGTTACTCCACTGTGCGCCCCCAACTCTTAAGTGGTGGCCTATTATTCTCTGTCATGTTCAAGGCCATGTGGCTGAGGCCAAGGCTCCAGCTGAAGCCAAACCCATCCAAGCCAGCGTGTGCCCTTGACACTTCCCAGCTTTAGCAATTCTTTACGGTCAGAGGGCAGGTGATGGTCCACCAGGGGTACTTGGTCACAGCAGCTGCTCATCAGAAATACACTGGGCTCCTAGGTTCCTGGTTGGCACAGTCACTCAGACTTCTCCTTTTAAAAGCCAGAGCAGGATGGCTGGATGGTTCTGGAGGCTGCCACTTCCCTTACCACGGACCACTCTGGTCCTGACCTCTGTCTCAGCTTCCACCAGCTAAACTTGATTAAGGATACGTGGTTCATCTTGTTTGGTTTCCAAATCTTCTGTAGTCAATTCATGTACTTAATTGTATTCAGTACGCCCAGGCAGGTATCAAAAAGTCCAGTCTAGTCTCCTTTCAAACTGTGTTCTCTCCAGTGTGATCTGACTTTAGCTTGAGAAAGGGGATGGGGTCTCCTTTGTACCCACTGTTATGGAATGAACATTCAGAGGCTGAAGCCCTAGTCCTCAACGTGACTGCATTTGGAGACAGGGCTTTTAGAGAGACAATCAGTGTTAAATGAGGCCATAAAGGTGGGCCTTCACCCAGTACAGCTGGTGTCATTATTAAAAGAAGAAGAGATATTGGAGCTCTCTCTGCATTTACAGAGCAAAGACCATAGGAAGATACAGCAAAAAGATGGCCATCTATAAGCCAAAGAGAGAGGCCTCGGAAGAACCAACACTGCTGCTGCTGCTGCTAAGTCATTTCAGTCGTGTCCGACTGTGTGTGACCCCATAGATGGCAGCCCACCAGGCTCCCCCGTCCCTGAGATTCTCCAGGCAAGAACACTGGAGTGGGCTGCCATTTCCTTCTCCAATGTGTGAAAGTGAAAAGTGAAAGGGAAGTCGCTCAGTCATGTCTGACTTGTAGCGACCCCATGGACTGCAGCCTACCAGGCTCCTCCATCCATGGGATTTTCTAGGCAAGAGTACTGGAGTGGCTTGCCTTTGCCTTCTCCGAGAACCAACACTGCCAGATCCTAATTTTAGACTTCTGTCTTCCAAGACTGAGAGAATTGTTATTAAAGCCCCCTGATCTGTAGTATACTGTCATGGCAGTCCAAGCAACCTAAGAAGCACATCTTGACCTTCTTCTCTTCTTCCTATATTCTTCATTCTTGCCTCTCATTTCTCTAAGGAGGAGCTGCTGGGGGGAAACAGACAAAGACTGAAAAGTCTTACTTATAAGTGACTCAGTTAAGGCTTGAGCCCTTTGACCATGGCCATGGTGTCATCTCTCAAGAGGCATTTTTGTGGATTCCTCAGAACCCTCTCCCACAGTGGATGCTAACCAGCTGTTTCCTGAGATGGGCAATGATCTCACCTCTGGCCCCAGGCCATCCATATTCACATGTTTGCTATGTGGAAGCACCTTGCCGCTGGAGAGATTTTATCAGTCAGGATGGTAAGCTGAATAGATAAGCCGTATAACAAACCCTAACATCTCAGTGTTGGGGTTAGACTGGACTTTTTAATACCTTGCTTCTGGACCCTTGTGGGTTGTCTGGGTGCTCTGTTCTGTGTCATCCACAGGCCAGGTTCCAGGCTGAAAAAACAGTCACCAACACCTCCTTGACAGCCATCACAACACAGAAAGGCAAATCATTCGCTGGCCCTTAAAAGTTCTACTTGCAAGTGCCCCACATCATTTATGTTCATATTTTAATACTCTAAGCAAGTCACTTGGCCACATCCAACCTCAGTGGAATGGGACTGAGTGCAACCTCCTTGGTGCCCAGAAAAAGAAAAGTAGTAAATGCCCACTCTCTGGTCACATCTTTGCAAGGGAATTCCAGAAAAACACCTACTTCTGCTTCATTGACTACACTAAAGTTTCTGGCTGTGTGGATCACAACAAACTGTGGAAAATTCATAAAGAGATGGGAATACCAGACCACCTTATCTGCCACCTGAGAAATCTTGATGCAGGTTAAGAAGCAATAGTTAAAACTGGATGTGGAACCACTGACTGGTTCATAATTGGGAATGAAGTGTGACAAGGCTGTATATTTTCACCCTGCTTATTTAACTTCTATGTAGAGTACATCATGAGAAATGCTAAGCTGGATAAATCACAGGTTGGAATAAAGATTACTGGGAGAAATGCCAACAACCTCAAATATGCAGATGATACCACTCTAATGGCAGAAAGTGAAAAGAACTAAAGAGCCTCTTGTTAAGAGTGAAAGAGGAGAAAAAGCTGGCATGAAATTCAATACTAAAAAGCTAGATCATGGCATCCAGTCCCATCACTTTATGGCAAATAGAAAGGGGGAAAGTGGAAGCAGTGACAGATTTTCTTTTCTTGGGCTCCAAAATCACTGCTGCTATGAAATTAAGATGCTTGCTCTTTGGAAGGAAAACTATGATGAACTTCGATAGCATATTAAAAAGCAGAGGCATCAATTTGCTGACAAAGTTTCATATGGTCAAAGCTATGGTTTTTCCAGTAGTCATGTACGGATGTGAAAGTTGGACCATAATGAAGGCTGAGCACCGAAGAACAGATGCCTTTGAGCTGTGGAGAAGACTCCTGAGACTCCCTTGGACTGCAAGGAGATCAAACCAGTCAATCCTAAGGAAAATCAACCCTGAATATTCATTGGAAGGATTGATGCTGAAGTTGAAGTTCTAATACTTCTGGCTGCCTGAGGCGAAGAGCCGACTCATTGGAAAAGACCCTGATGCTGGGAAAGACTGAGGACAAAAGGAAAGGAGGTGGCGGAGGGTGGGATGGTAAGGTAGCTTCACTGACTCTATGGACACGGATTTGGGCAAACTCTGGGAGACAGTAAACGACAGAGGAGCCTGGTGTGTTGCGGTTCATGAGGTCACAAAGAACTGGACATGACTTAGCGACTGAACCACGACAACTATCAAAATGATTCAACCCTGACTCCTCATCTCACCCGTGGAAACTCACACCTTCACCCCTCCACCCAAGTGAATGAGCCATTCTCCAACCACAGTCTTCTCTTCAATGCTCCAGCCAGGCTCTTACCTTTAGATGTTTCCATGTGAGAATCCGATATGAGATCTTTATTGCTCTCAATTCCTGGGGTCACCTGTCCAGCTCTTCCAGTGACTCGAACTGCCCCTCACCCAGCTGGTGGTTTGGAAGAGTGGAGAAATACCCCCACTTTCCCATGGAGGGAGACAGAATGTACAACACACCAGTAAGTCTCTCCAAAATAATTTCTCCCGGCTTTCTTATTTATCCTGGAAGAAGATGATAAGCTAAGACTCTCAAGACAGATCAAACAATACACAGTGTTTTTTATCTACTGCATTCGGCCTCCAGGAGTGTCTCTATAAGGAAAGTCTCATTTAGCATCCTGTTATACACAGATTCTCAGACGGAAGGGATTGGAGTCCCCAACTCATCCCTTCCAGGAGGTTTCTCGAATCTTTGGATATATCTGAAACTTTGAATACTATCATCACCTCTATAAACAAATTCCAGGCTTAACATAACAGTCCTCTTCCCTAAGTAAGTAACATGCAATCATGCATACATCTAGCCATAAGTTAAAAACCTTACTAGGCAGACAGCTGCCCCACCACATGAACTTTAGATTGCTTGGCTGGTCATTTGGAAGCTGGATTGATAGAAAATCTGGATGTAGAGGCATGGAAAGAAGATTGCAGTTATCCTGGCCAGAAAGTTTGGGGTCTGAATAAGATGAAAATAATGGAAACAGGAAAGTCCAGAGAGATGATGAAATGAACAGAATTTATTGATCTTTCTCATATTAAGTAAAAAACCGCAACTTTATAAAAACATGTGGGTAAAGGCTAGAAGGTAATAACCAAGATATAAAAGCCATAATGTTGAATGTGGATAGAGTTTTGAGTCCTCTCACCCCAAGAAATCTTTTAAGTTGTTAGAGAACAAAAAAGTCAGGAATGTCTTCCAGGGGTTAAGGAAAAGAATCCATTTAAAGGAAGCCAAAGGCGTCCATAGACTGATAGCCGAGCTAAGCAGTTTACAATCCTTGGCTAATATATCTGGTTCCAAGTTTTCTGGGACTTAAAGCCAAAGGAGACCCCAGGTTACGCAGATTTAAATTTCTGACAACAGAAAACAGATGCCTCCAATTGTAGAGACTAAAAATTTCCTGGAAGGGAACTCACAGAAGGATTTATTACTACTTGTAGTAGGCAATACATTCCACCACGGTTTTACAAGAAATATTATTGAACTTCTTAGTACAAAACTCCATATGGGCAGAGGATGTGCCTGTGAACTCATTTCAATGACTTTTTCATGAGAAACGGCTCTGCGAATTCTGACACTCAGAGCCCAGAGGTGCAGGCAGGTACCATGCCCATTAAAGCCAGTCTCCCAAATTCAGCATGAGAGACCAGCTCTTGCCCAGAGGGAAAAGGCCCAAGTCTGATCAGAGCACTTGCTTTAATCATCACATTAAGAAGCTTGGACTTTCCTTAAATGAGACAGAGTACCATTGAACCAGTTTAAGTAGAGAAAATAGGGTGGGATTTATGTTTCAGGAGGATCTCTGGTTGAATTAGCCATTGTTAATTAGGGTAGGAGGGAGAGAATCCAGTTAAGCAGTTTTTTTAAAATAAGACGTAAGACATAATGAGAATAGTCTGAACTAAGGCACAGGGTTGGGACAGAGAAGAGGGGATGGTTTTGAGAAATAAAATCAACAGAACAAAACTAGTGACTAATTGGATAAGTTGATGACAGAATCCAAGTAGACAAACAAGACTAACTATTCCAGCCTAGGCTACTGGGTGGAGTGTTGCCTAAAATGAACACAGATTGTGTGAGGAGTGTGCACATGCAAAGCAAGGGTATGCAGTTGGTCCAGTGAGGGAACCAGAAGTTGAAGATGCCTTAGGGACTCAGGTTCAGTAAAGAGACAGGGTTGGAAGTAAACTTTGGGGCGCAGGTGATCGGTAGGTGAGGGTTGCAACTTTGAGAGTTGATGAGATGATCCTGGGTGAGTGTGAGGCGGGAGAACACTTGTGGTGAGGACCAGCCTTGGGTGGTGGAGTGAGAGATTGCAGAGGATAGACCAGAAAACCAGGCATCGGCCAAAGTGGGGCCAGCGTCCCAGACATCCAGCAGATTCGAGTGTCCACAGGGAGCAAATGTGTCCCAGACGGTTCAGACAAGAACTAAAGTCTGGTGGTATATCCTCCCCAGGCACAGATTCCCACTGTGTTCTGACCTGGTGGGAGGCGACTGGTGCTGTGCCTGCATTAGCCAGGCCCTCATGCCTCCCACCAGGGTTTTCTCCTGCCACATCTTCCAGGATCTGATGGTCTTGGGCACAGCTCCTCCCAAATACTGCTTCTTTCAACCTGCTAAGGCCATCTTTCCATTTTTTCTAGATACTAATTCCATTGTCGGAGGAAAAAAAAATAAGCGGAGAAGTAGAGAGTTGTATTAATTTATCCGTTCTTTGAAATGGCTCATTAAAAATACACGTACGTGCTTAGTTGTGCTCAGCTCTCCGAGTCATTGCAACCCTATGAATTGTAGCCCGCCAGGCTCTGTCCGTGGACTTTTCCAGGCAAAAATACTGGAGTGGGTTGCCATTTCCACTCCAGGGGATCTTAACCCAGGATCGATCCCTACTGTCTTGTGTTTCCTGCATTGGCAGGCAGATTCTTTACCACTGCACCACTTGGGAAGCCCTTTTAAAAATATGGGTGACTTTTTAAATGATTTATTTCAAAAATAAAACTATGTAATGCCAAAATCTTCAAAATTTGAAATGAGAAATAAAATTGTATTTTAAGACTCAAGGACAAAGTCTTGCTTTCCTGTTTGCAAGCTTAATAGTAAAACACACTAAAAATATCCAAAGAAAAATAACTATAAAAAACAACACTCCACCCACCAACCCTCACTCTTTTTTAAAAAATAAGGACCAGCATTGTGGATTTTCTAAAAGTCATAAATTATTTTGATATTTTTAAGTAATGCAATAACCACATGTTTAATATGAATAAAATATGACTAAAAAATTTTATGTGTTGCTCTTGGAAAATGCTGAATTTTCTACTTGTATCTAATATAAGCCAGTCCTTCTTTTAAAATAAGTTTCCAAAAAGATCATATTTAACTGTTAAAAATTATATATCAAAGATAGAAGTAAGTAATTATATCATTTGTCTTAAAAATAGTTCATGTCATAATAAGTCTGTATAAAATGGGATTAGAATCAAGCAAAGCTTGTTAATCTTCAAGCATTTTAAGATGGTGTGTAAAAAGCAAAATCCAGCTCTTCCCATCTGGCCTGCAGGGCTGAAGGACTGCTCAGGAAATCCTCATGCCAGGGGTCTGCATTAAGAATTCCTGGGTGTCAAGATCCTGGAATGTTCACACATTTTAAAAACCACCCTTCCCAAATGTTCAGTCTGAGAAAGGACTGATGACTTATGACTTATTTGGCAAGATACATCAAAGAAAAACGATTTTGATAATAGATTAATATAGCTTTTTCTAAAAAAATAGAAACAACATTTTAATTAGATTATTGCATCCCCCACATTTTGGTGGTTTGGAGCACATGAATGATAAGAGGAATGCCCTTATCTAAGTTTCAATAATCAGAAAGTGCGGATTAACAGACATTTCAGTGGTATTTGCAATTACTATTTAAGGAAAGGAGACAGGAAATGAACACTTGTTAAAATTCTACTGTGTCCAGAGACCTGTCTGGTTGCTCAATTAATTCTTCGAACAACTTTTCAGGGCAGGGATTATTATTTCATTTTACCAGTGAAAAATAGCACACGGAGGGTTAAGATAAATTACCCACAGTAACTAAAATACTTTAGTTCAATTCCTGCTCCAGAAAGGTTCCACGCACTGTGGAGCAACTAAGCCTATGCACCACAGCTACAGAGCATGTGCTCTAGAGTCTCAGAGGCAAAACTGCTGAGCCCATGTGCCACAACTACTGAAGCCCTTGAACCCTACAGCCCATGCTCAGAAACAGGAGAAGCCACCGCAACGAGAAGCCCAAGGACTGCAATAAAGAGTAACTCACAAGAAAGCCCGTATACAACAATGAAGACTCAGCGCAGCCCCAAATAAAATAACTATTTTATAAAAAGTGTCATATCTGTGCAAAGACATACACTACTGCCTTGAGGCTGTGTGAACCATATCAACAACATGGTGAATTCATCTGCCAAACAAAACTGAGCAAAAGACCAGAAACACAAATATGCAAATAGAAAAGTGTATTAATATACAGTTCAAAACTAAGCTAAACTGAACTGCTGCTGCTGCTTGCTAAGTCGCTTCAGTCGTGTCCAACTCTGTGCAACCCCATAGACGGCAGCCCACCAGGCTCCGCCGTCCCTGGGATTCTCCAGGCAAAAACATTGGAGTGGGTTGCCATTTCCTTCTCCAATAAACTGAACTGCTAGGGATAGATATTTAGATGTGTTTTGTGCTCAGTCTCTTCAGTCATGTCTGACTCTTTCTGACCTCATGGACTGTAGCCTACCAGGCTCCTCTGTCCATGGACTTTTCCAGGCAAGAATACTAGAGTGGGTTGCTATGCCCTCCTCCAGGGGATCTTCCCAAGCCAAGGACTGAACCCACATTTCTACGTCTCCTGCGTCGCAGGAGGATTCTTTACCCACTAAGCCACCTGGGAAGCCCACATACTTAGATAGTAGACTACAAAGAAAAGCAAGAGGATGAGGATACCCAAATCAGGACAGTGGTCCCTGCTAGGGCAAAGCATGGTGATCCAAAAGGGACTGTCTCAGGGGCCTCCTGCCACAAGCAGGGCAACCATGTGATAACTGTTGCTTAGATTACATTGAATGTGTGTTGTATTTCACAAAAAAATTTGGCAAAGCTCAAATATATATTTGATATATATATACAGATATAGATATATACATACACTTCATATACATGTATCCTATATTTGCTTGTGAATATAAATATTGTATCTGATTTTTTTAGTTTTTGTCCTTTGACTTCAATACTTAGCAAAATAAATAATATTACAGTGAACTCAGAAGTTCACTTTACAAAGGAAGGAAAATCAGCCTGCCTTGGACTTGCCAGTTGGTTGTGGCTCAGGCTGGGCCACTGGAGGGGCAGAGAAGTGGAGGCAGACCAACATTCCAGACGGGAATTTATGGCTTTGCCCGGACTAATAAAATGTGTGAGTGGCTTGCTCCAGGCCTAGGGCTCGCCTTTGTGCGCTGGGTTAGCTGAGGAATGCTCGGGTGTTTTGACAACCATGAGAGCCCAGCAGGCAGAGGGACTGCAGGACAGAGCCCCTCTGTGTGCCCGCCAGACACCAGGAGGCCCTTCTCACTGCTCCCTTTTCTGACAGTGCCTAGACCTAAAAGCAGCCTCCTTCCAGCTCTAAAACACCGTGACTCTTTTTCTGCTCAGAGGGAAAGCAATGACCTGTGCCAGGCCTAAAAGTACACATATTATTTCCTGCACGGCTCACTGGTTGCAGACGCCTTTCCTCCCTCCCACCCTCTCTCGCAGGGTCATTTCAGCCTCTTCCCAGCACTGAGTTTGAGGCAGGACCTTGAACCCTGTGCAGCTCACCTGCTCTTTGAGCTCCTCAACCCAGAGCAACTTCTCTTGGCCATGTCCCTGGCTCCACGTGATGAGGTTACAAGAGCTATCCCAGCCTCCCTGAAACAGGCCACCAACAGCAAATGCCTGGTGCTCTGGGCCAGCCTGTGACACCAAAGGGTGGTTCCAGGTGATGAGGTTAGAATACAGAACACCCAGCCCCTAAATGTCCTCCACAAAACACACGCACACACATTTCTAAGCTTGCCAGAGACCAAGCTGCTGCCCCTGGTGGTGCTCTGGTTTGGTTTTGGTTTGAATGTTTATTATGTTAATTTATTTTTATTTGTGGCTAGACTGGGTCTTCATTGGTGCTCAGGCTTTTTCTTTAGTTGTGGCAAACAGGGGCTGCTCTCTACTTGCAGTGTGAGGGCGTCTCTTGCTGTGGCGTCTCTCGTTGCAGAGCATGGGTTCTAGGCATGCAGGCTTCAGTAGCTGCAGCAAGTTCAGAAGTTGGGACTCCTGGTCTCTAGAGCACCGGTTCAGTAGTTGTGGTGCGTGGGTTTAGTTGCTCCAGGGCATGTGGGATCTTCCCAGACTAGGGATCGAACCCAGGTCTCCTGCACTGGCTTGCGGATTCTTTACCACTGAGCCACCAGGGAAACCCTGGTTTGATTTGAATTTTGAAGCACTTGAGTTTTTCAGCAATTGTTTCTCAAACTTTACCAATAAAGAGCTTGATAGAATTGTCATTATTCAGCCCCAGGTTTTATAGTAGAGGCCAGGAGTTACAACATACTTAATGGTCTTTCTTAAACACATGTTCTTATGCATCAACTGCCCAAAAGAAACAAATCAGTATATCTTCTCAAGTCTGCCATTTATTTTTATAAATTAAGCAGAAAAAGCTGAGATCATTGCATTCTTATGCCAAAGTCTATTGACTTTAACTGGGTTTTAAATACTTTTGGAAGTTAAATATTTAATCAAAGTGATTTCTTTGCTCTCTGAAAATAAGGAGAGGAATAAGGAGAACAGGCCTTAATATGTGAAATAAACAGAGGAATAAGGAGAACAGGCTTTAATATGTGAAATAAGCAGAGGAATAAGGAGAACAGGCTTTAATGTGTGAACAACAACCAGCCCTCTGCCCAAAAACTTTCCAACATGCCGGACCCTGAACAAGTTGGAGGGAGCAGGAACCTGGCTCAATGGAGGCCAGAAGGACAGGACTGGTACAGTTACTACTAAGAGTCACCATCTCCAGGCCTGCCTGCCTGCCTGCGTGTGCTCAGTTGTGTCTGACTCTTTGTGACCCTATGGACCGTAGGCTCCTCTGTCCACAGAATTTTCCAAGCAATAATACTGGAGTCGTTGCCATTTTCTCCTCCAGGGGATCTTCCCGGCCCAGGGATCAAACCCGCATCTCCTGTGTCTCCTGCATTGCAGGTGGATTTTTTACCACTGAGCCACTGGGGGAGCCCATCATCTCCAGGGTGTGGTTTAAAAGCAGGTGAGAGGAACACTTACAGTTCTTTCTTGAATAAGCTAACAAAGCTGATTTGAGAGAACCTTTCTCCCACACCATTTAATCTGATGGCACAGATTGGTGGTTTCTGATGTACTGACACTGGCATGCCGGACATCTTTAAACTATTAAGATGTTTTAACTCAAAAAGTCTTAAATGTCAGTCAGTTGTGTAAAGAATTGTGCATTCAAGGAGTCTCAATCCTTATTTCCCCAGCAGACAGTTTGGATCAGGTGTAGACAGAGCCAGATGAAGACATCTTCCTACCCTCCTTCCCTGGAATCAGACCCTGTGTTCATCAGCTCTGGTCACCAGAGACAGGGTGGCCTAAACAACAGACATTGATTTTTCATCATTCTGGAGGCTGGAAGTTCAAGATCAAGGTGCCAGCAGATACTTTTCCTGGCAAAAGCACTCCTCCTAGCTGGCATGACATGTTCTTGCTGTATCCTCATTGCTGTATCCTCACATGGCACAGAGAGGGAGCTCTTGTGTCTCTCCTTGTAAGGACACTAATCCCATCATGGGGGCCCCACCCTCATGACCTCATCAAACTCTAATCACTTCCCAAAGGCCTCATCTTCTAATATGATCACATTCAGGGTTAGGACTTTCGCATATGAATTTGGGGGACACAATGAGCTCATGACAGAACCTAAGCATAACTGCCCAGGTAGCCCACCCCTCAAGACTCCACCCCACCTGTCCCTGAGTACTTACCTGACTCAGTTGCTTCTGTGAAGGACAGAAGGCCTTACCTGGCAGAGCAGATATTTTCTCCAGCATGGACTTAATGTTTTGTATCACAGTCATCAGTTCCTGACCAGTCTTCTCCACTGCGATCAAGAGGAACCCTAGTGCCCACTAGGTCCCCAGGTCTCTCAGAGAGCTGATTCCACTCACCAAACCCAAACTCCATGGCCCATGGTGGTCCAGAGCCTTCTCACAGTTTCTGTGAGTTCCTGGGTATAATTCTTCATAGCTCTGCCCCATGCCCTGACCTACACAAACCTCATGTGGCCCTAGGAGCAAAGTGGGGCTCAATACTGCTTTCACTGCAGTGTGTCCTGTATGTTTGCAGACCACACTGCTATTTACCTTGCAGCCATCTACCTCTGACCACTTCACCTCGCTGTCCCCACTTCCTCTTTGAGTATCTCCTCCCACTTGGAAAAAGTTGTTCTTTAGTGCAGACCAGTTCTGCCAATTGTCAAGCTTCTGTATGTCTCAACTATGACCTTAAACAAGCTCAGCCAGGAATTTTCTCCCAAAGGCTGTCTCTCTATGAAGGACTTTCAGATCAGCTGCAGAGAGAATAAAAGGTGTTTCCGTCTTCTGTGTAAACTTTAGACTTACTCCATCTTACTTATTCTATACTTCTTCTATTTTTCCACTTTTAGATGAAGAATCATAAATATAAGAGTTGTGTGTCACATGGAAAAGTGGAATGGCAAGAGCCCTGAAGGACTGAACCCAAGACCAGTGAGCTGACCACTGTTACCCCATAGGACTTGGAAACATTCAAGCACAGAAATGACCAGCTGACCCTGCCAAGGGTTGCTGCTGCTGCTGCTGAGTCACTTCAGTCGTGTCCAACTCTGTGTGACCCCATAGACGGAAGCCTACCAGGCTCCCCCGTCCCTGGGATTCTCCAGGCAAGAACACTGGAGTGGGTTGCCATTTCCTTCTCCAATGTGTGAAAGTGAAAAGTGAAAGTGAAGTTGCTCAGTCGTGTCCGACTCTTAGCGACCCCACGGACTGCAGCCCACCAGGCTCCTCCATCCATGGGATTTTCTAGGAGGGTTAGGGACTAGTTAACAAGGATGCCAAGCATGCCCCTTGCCCCTTGGGACTAAGTCAAAGATTAGAAACAGATCAAGGGCACCCAGTCCCTCACCCCTGCCCCTTCCCCTAAGCCACCACATGCATTGTGCCTCTCTAGCATGGTACAAAAGGACAAAAACATGGAAAAAAAGTCAGCTCCCTGTCCTCTGCGGCCTAACTAAGGTCTGCCACTATATAGCCCATGCTCAGGTCCCACCAGAAACCCAAAGGTGGAAAATTCATCAATGTATTACTGCACTAGCCACATGGGAGGAAAGAATATGAAAAAAAGAGAGTGACCTGGTGAGAATGCATCGTGGCAAGGCCAAGGGACACAGAAGGGCCAACAAGTCCCAGGCCCATTTCCAGTTCTGGATGGGATTCGTTTTTTCCACCATTTTAAACTCTAATTTCAGTCCTCTCAAGAATGTACTTATCCATGAGCCCAAGCCCTAGAAGTGGAATCATGGCAAATTCTGTTAGCACAAATTCCGTCTCTCAGCATCTCGTACGAGAGGCCAGGTACCTCTCTGCTGCTGCTGCTGCTGCTAAGTCACTTCAGTCGTGTCCAACTCTGTGTGACCCCATAGACGGAAGCCCACCAGGCTCCCCCATCCCTGGGATTCTCCAGGCAAGCACACTGGAGTGAGTTGCCATTTCCTTCTCCAATGTGTGAAAGTGAAAAGTGAAAGTGAAGTTGCTCAGTCGTGTCCGACTCTTAGCAACCCCAAGGACTGCAGCCCACCAGGCTCCTCCATCCATGGGATTTTCTAGGCAAGAGTACTGGAGTGGCTTCCCATTGCCTTCTCTGAGGTACCTCTCTACTGCCTTCGAAATAGTCTCCAGTCATCCATGACCACACATGTATCCTTAGTGACATCACTGACCACAGATTTGGTCGGCTTGGAGGGAGCCACAGTCTCACGTTGCAGGGTTCCCTGGAGGGTAGTAAGGACAGTCCCAAAGGCAAACCATGCAGGCGTTCCATCTCCACAAAGATCTGGAAAGTCTAGATGTCATTCTGTGAATAAAGCCAGGGGCATTCTTCAGAGAAGAAAAAGCAAAAGGTCAGAAAATGGCAGGGCTTACCACAGGTTGAAAAACTGGTCAAAGGCAGAGCCAGAATTCAACCTCAGGAGTTCTGAGACGAACTCCATGAGTAACATCAAAATGTGTATTATTAAGAAAAATATACATAATACTAGCAACAAAAAGTGAAATAGTTATAAAACTTCATTCAGTTCAGTTCAGTCGCTCAGTTGTGTCCGACTCTTTGTGACCCCATGAATCACAGCACGCCAGGCCTCCCTGTCCATCACCAACTCCTGCAGTTCACTCAAACTCATGTCCATCGAGTCGGTGATGCCATCCAGCCATCTCATTCTCTGTCGTCCCCTTCTCCTCCTGCCCCCAATCCCTCCCAGCATCAGAGTCTTTTCCAGTGAGTCAACTCGTCGCATGAGGTGGCCAAAGTATTGGAGTTTCAGCTTCAGCATCAGTCCTTCCAATGAATATTCAGAACTGATTTCCTTTAGGATGGACTGGTTGGATCTCCTTGCAGTCCAAGGGACTCTCAATAGTCTTCTCCAACACCGTGGTTCAAAAGCATCAGTTCTTCGGCACTCAGCTTTCTTTATAGTACGACTCTCACATCCATACTTGACTACTGGAAAAACCATAGCTTTGACTAGATGGACCTTTGTTGGAAAAGTAATGTTTCTGCTTTTTAATATGCTTTCTAGGTTGGTCATAACTTTCCTTCCAAGGAGTAAGCATCTTTTAATGCTTCATTACATTCTAACAAAAATGTAAAATATCTAAATCAGGAAAATAAAAAAATTCAAAAGCATCAATTCTTCGGCGATCAGCTTTCTTCACAGTCCAACTCTCACATCCATACATGACCACGGGAAAAACCATAACCTTGACTAGATGGACTTTTGTTGGCAAAGTAATGTCTCTGCTTTTTAATATACTATCAAGGTTGGTCACAACTTTCCTTCCAAGGAGTAAGCATCTTTTAATTTCCTGGCTGCAATCAGCATCTCGAATGGCCAAAATACAAAACACCAACACCAACTGCTGGTGAGGGTGTGGAGCAGCAGGAGCTCTCTTTTGTCACTGGATGGAAAGTGCAATGGTGTGGTCACTCTGGAGGACAGTTTGGCAGTTTTTTAGAGAACTAAACATACCATGTGATCCAATAATCATGCCCCGAGGTGTTTACCCAAAGAAGTTGAAAACTCATGTGGAAACACAGAGTTGCGTGCACATGTTTACGGCATAGTCGCCAAAACTTAGACGTAGCCTCTATGTCTTTCAGTCGGTGACTCGATAAATAAACTGGAAGATATAACCCGAAAATGGAATACTATTCAGCCCCCAAAATACATGCTACCAAGTCATGAAAACATAAGGAAGAATCTTAAATGCATATTACTAAGTGAAAGAAGTCAATGTGAAAAGGCCACACACTGTATGATTCCAACTATATGACATCCTGGAAAGGTGAAACTATGGAGAATAAGAATTGAAAAGATCAGGGGTTGCCTGAGGTTGGAGAGAGGGAGGGATGAAAAGAAGGCGGATATAGGGATTTTTATGGCAGTGAAAATATTCTGTGCAATAGTAATAATGGATACATGTCATTATACATTTGTCCAGACCCACAGAATGTACAAAGTATAGCATGAACTGTAATATAAAGTGTGGACTTTAGTTAATAATACGCAGTGATCAGTTTCCCAGATAGACTGTCACTTCCTGAGGGCAAGATCTGGGTCCCCACTCCCTGTGCTCTGTTGCGTGGACCTGTGGATGTTTCTCTCCATCTTAAACTTTCCCTTTAAGTCCATTTTTGGTCTTAAACCAAAAATGTGCATTTGAACCAAGTTGGCGTTGCCAGGGAGACTTGTCCTGATGAAGAAATGTCCTTTGAGGCATTGTAATGACCTGTTAGCAGCTTCTGTAGTCACAGCACTTTTTCCACTTTCTCCACTGTGATAAGTGGGGCTGGGGCCCTGCTGGCAGTTGTGAGACCCGGCCGGGATGGGTGGGTGGGTGGGGGAATGTCCATTCAGCACAGGGGGCTGCTTACAGAAACTGCAAACTAGCCTGGAGGTCTATTCAAGCAAATCTCCAATGAAGGGAAGCCCACCGCCTGAGCTTGGTGAGCAAGCACACACTCCCAGCCCCTGGGATCATCTCCTGCCCTTCCATGCTGTGTTCTGGGAGCTCCCCTCAAAGCTGGCACCAATTCTCCCAGCACTTTAGACAAGCACTGTTTGGTCCTGTCACTGGTGAATGGGTAGAGACTAACTGATGAGAGTCTTGAATCTCAGGAGACTCAAAGGCAACAGACCCCTTTGTCCCCAGTGGGGTGGGAGGTATTGGGATCACCCAGAGTGTCCGCTTCCCTGGAAAAGTGCAGCTTTGGTGTATTGGCCCCTTTGCCTCATCAGCCTGAGAGGGCCATCAGCACCTCGGAGAGGAGAGAGCAGATCCTTGCCCCAGACCTCAGTTTCCCAATCTATACTCTGGGTTAACAGCATTCCTCTAGGCACTTCGAGACTGTCAGTTCACACATGTGGAAGCTGTCAGAATGTTCTCAAGCAACAGTGGAAATTTTTTGTTGTTTACTCAGTCCTGTCCAACTCTTGTGACCCCATAGACTGTAGCCTGCCAGGCTCCTCTGTCCACGGGATTTCCCAGACAAGAACACTGGAGTGGGTTGCCATTTCCTTCTGCAGGGGATCTTCCTGACCCAGGGTTCAAACCTGAGTCTCCTGCATTGGCAGGTGATTCTTTGCCACTGAGCCACAAGGAAAGCCCTATAGTGGAAATTCCTGTCATTCAGTCTTTAACTAAAAATCACATAGACCTCACTCAACAGTTTTATTTTGCTAGTCAGGAATTTTAAATAGACATGTACGACCTCTAAGTCATCTGTGACTAATTTCCATTAAGACGGTTTCAGTAATTTGTGGAATTGCTATGTATTATATGAAGCCATTAAGCAAAAGCAGAGAGCAGAGGTGGACAGGCCTGGGTTTCCATCTGTATTCTTCCCCTTTGAGGAGTTAAGCAAAGCAAGTCACACTACTCAGGGCCTCAGTTTTCTCATCTGTAACTTGGGGTGATAGAGCTTGCTCTGTAGGGTTGCAGTCAGAACAGCAGTGTCTTTACCAGGGAGCCAAGGTGGAAACTGAATGATGCTAAATTGGTCAGCCAGCTGTTGCTTTTCCCAGTAACAAAAATGACTGATTAAGGGGGGTGACTTTGCAGCCAAAATGATACGCAAACATCTGAAGCAAGTTTCTCAGGACATCATCGTATCTTGGGTCTTTCTGAACCCTTGGAGAGTAAAGAAGTTTTATGAAGTCCTGAAGCTCAACATTCAAAAAACTAAGATCATGGTATCTGGTCCCATCACTTCATGGGAAATAGATGGAGAAACAGTGGAAACAGTGGCAGACTTTATTTTTGGGGGCTCCAAAATCACTGTGGATGCTGATTGCAGCCATGAAATTAAAAGACGCTTACTCCTTGGAAGGAAAGTTATGACCAACTTAGATAGCATATTAAAAAGCAGAGACATTACTTTGCCAAAAAAGGTCCGTCCGGTCAAGGCTATGGTTTTTCCAGTGGTCATGTATGGTTGTGAGAGTTGGACTGTGAAGAAGGCTGATTGCCAAAGAATTGATGGTTTTGAACTGTGGTGCTGGAGAAGACTCTTGAGAGTCCCTTGGACTGCAAGGAGATCCAACCAGTCCATTCTAAAGGAGATCAATCCTGGGTGTTCATTGGAAGGACTGATGCTGAAGCTGAAACTCCAATACTTCGGCCACCTCATGTGACGAGTTGACTCACTGGAAAAGACTCTGATGCTGGGAGGGATTGGGGGCGGGAGGAGAAGGGGACGGCAGAGAATGAGATGGCTGGATGGCATCACCAACTCGATGGACATGAGTTTAAGTGAACTCTGGGAGTTGGTGATGGACAGGAAGGCCTGGTGTGCTGTGATTCATGGGGTCACAAAGAGTCGGACACGACTGAATGACTGAACTGAACTGAACTGAACTGAAGAAACGTGTGAAGGTGTTCATTGAATCATAGAGCCGGGAGGACGGTGGCTTCTACAGCACCTGAGTGCATGGCTTTAATAACCCCTTTCTGAGGAAGGAAACTAATTTATTTGCCACAGTGTGTATCAATAAGGGCTCAGGTTGCAAGCAAAACAAATGAACTTTGGTAAACTCAAAGGCATTTATTCCTGTATCAGTTTACTCACAAAACCAAAAGGAAGACTGGAGATCCAGGTTCCAAAACTGCACAGGCTTAAGGGGCAACCAGGAAGTGGGCAGAACCTAGCTCCTCGCAGCACAAGCTGGAGGGAGAGGGGATGCCCTGGAGGTTTTCTGCCCTTCGCGCACCCTCACTAAGACAGCTCTTGGCAACCCTCATTTCCTCCACAGCATCACTGTCTTTTTGCATTCTTTAGGGAGTCCAGATCCATCCACAGCTTTTAGTTTTCAAATATTCAATTCTGCCAGTATTTTTCTTTATTTTTTCTGGGTTTCTTACTGCACTTACAAAGCCACTTCCCCGCTGATGTTATATTTCTAAATCCCCTACAGTTCCTTCCATTAGTCTTGTGGGTTTTCAATATTTAATGTTTTCCTCTGGCATTTCCTTTTGAATGTGGTATGATGTGGAGGTGTACTTTTATCCATCTTTTTGAGTAAATCCATTACACAGAATTCTCCAAACCCTTGGGCAGGAAGCTCTGAGCACAGGACCTCGACACAGGTGGGAGGGATTTACACACAGCCCCTGGTATGGCCAGTGCATTGAGTGGACTTAGGTACTAGTGTCAGCTACAAATTGGCACTTGTCATCTACCTCTACGAGGATTAAGTCATGTGATGCTGCAGCTGCTGACTTTCAACGCCTCCTGAAAGAAGCTCAGGGTGGAGACCAGGAAGGAGGCGCTCTGGGCTCTGGAAAAATTGACAGAACAGGTCTTCGGATAGTTAAGTATTTTCAGGAACTGATTTTATGAGAGCAATTCTCAGATCTCCTCACATCTAGAAAAGCACCAAAATCCTTCATGGTGACAACTGCTCCTTGTGACAAGCAGAAACCTTCTAGAAAAATATGTGCTTGATTGCATGTACCCGTGCTTCACCAAAATCACAAATATACTGACCTTCCCCCTACCTCTTAGGAGCAGTTTCTCAGAGCTATCTGAGGTGCTGTCTCCAGGAATATAGTCCTCACTTTGCCCCAAATAAAACTTAACTGACAATTCTCATGCTGTTCATTTTCTCCCCACCAGGGGAATCTTAAATTACGATCTTTATTCGTAATTCATGTAGCACTTGCAATCAGGATGCTCAAACACTTTCAGGCAATGGAAAAAAAGGTTACGAGATTCATGTTTTCAAGATATAATAAATAGCATTTAATTATTTCCCAGATGGAAAGGCTATGCAATCGTGTAGGGAATACACAGTCATTTCTTATACATCCAATGAGTCTGAACTTCAGAAGAGGCCTTGAACCTTACTACTCAGAGAGTAGTCTGTGGATACTCAGCATTAGTATCACCAGGGACAGGTAGGTCTGGCTCAGGCTCATATGTAGTCACTGCTCCTTTCCCCTGGGTCCTGGTGTGTTCAGTTCAGTTCAGTCGCTCAGTCGTGTCTGACTCTCCGCGACCCCATGAATCACAGCACAGTGTGTATAAAGTTTTATTTATGTCCTCCAAGAGTGGCATATTTGTTTCCCCCAGTTCTGTGGCAGCTCTGTAATCAAATCCCAGTGGCCTTCAAAATCTGATTCCCTGGGATTCTCAGTCCCTTTGCCAGATGCCCAGGCTGAGAAGCCTGATGTGGGACCTGGAACCTTCACAACGATGTGAGAACTTCTTTGGTACTATCGTTCTCCGGTTAGTGGGTCGCCCACCTGGCTGGTATGGGATTTGATTTTGTCGTGATTGCACCCCTCCTACTGTCTCGCGGCTTCTCCTTTGTCCTTGAATGTGGGGTATCTTTTTTGGTGGGTTCCAGTGTTCTCCTGCTGATGGTTGTTCGACAGCTAGCTGCAATCTTGGTGCTATCACGGGAGAAGATAAGTGCATGTCCTCCAACTCCGCCACGTTGACGCCGTGTGTATGTTTAAGTTGACATTAGAGAGCTGGCATGGAGCAGAGCAGAGAGAGGACAGAGGGAGTCACACAGCCCACCCACAATGCTGGCTTCACCTCAGCAGATGTGGCTCTCAGCCCAAATGAGTGGCCATGCTGTTTACTCCCAAACTGAGAAACCCTAGATAGTAAGGGAGCCCTTGAGCATTCACACCATGACAGCTGGCATCCACGGAGACTCCGCCTGTCCCAGGCAAACCAGGATTGTGGCCTCTGAACACTTAGAGCCCTGCGTTAGAATTGCCTGTTCAAATGTAGTTTTCTGGGCCCCTCCCCAGAGCTCTTGCCTCAGAATATCAGAGAAAGGGTCCTGAAAACCTGTGCTGATCAACTTCCTGGGAGCTCTAAAATACAATAAAATCTAGGAGTGGCTGTCTTGAGATGGCCCGTCCTCACATAGAAACCACTCATCTCGAATCCACCAAGGCAGAGCAGGCCTAGGAAGCCCCCACCAAAGCCTCTGCTGCTGCTGCTAAGTCGCTTCAGTCGTGGCCGACTCTGTGCGACCCCATAGACGGCCCCCGACCAGGCTCCGCCGTCCCTGGGATTCTCCAGGCAAGAACACTGGAGTGGGTTGCCATTTCCTTCTCCAATGTGTGAAAGTGAAAAGTGAAAGTGAAGTCGCTCAGTCTTCTCCGACTAGTAGCGACCCCATGGACTGCAGCCCACCAGGCTTCTCTGTCCATGGGATTTTCTAGGCAAGAGTACTGGAGTGGCTTGCCATTGCCTTCTCCGACCAAAGCCTCTAAGTTGGAGTTATTTCAGGAAGCCTTTTCTTTATTGCCTTAAAATGATGGTCATTTGGGAGAAGTTTCACGTTTAAGAATGCAAATTCACCTTGAAAGGACATTGTGCCCAGGGATGTAGACGACTATGTGAACTTGACTACGTTTCACTGTGAAAGAAATTGTGAATTCACAATTTCTAGCATCGTGCCCTGGGATTCGAAAGGCTATGTGAACTTGCCTGTGTTTTCATTCCAATGTGATAACCTGATGGTTCTCTCTCTTGATGTCTGGAGTGAAGAAGAACTAGACAAGGTTGATCTGCGTTATCGTCAGTCACAGTGGCAGCAGCCATGAAACAGCAGTCAGGGCGCTTTCACGACAAGTCCCAGAAAACATGCCTGGCCTGAACGATGGAGGGTCTCTGTGAATGTTTCATTCTCTTGGTTTAGTTTAGTCATCAGCCATCTCACCAGAGATGGTTCTTCCTCCTGACTCTTCCCTGGCCCCCTGGCCATGGGAGACTCTCTGAGCCCAGCTGCCCCTTCATGGCCCTGATTGCACTAGCAGGTTCTTACACCCACCTCTGGCCAATCTCAGGGATGGGGGAATGGCTTAAGTCAATCAGAGTCCACCCAGGGGCCCGAAGGCGGGATCACTTTCCTCCTAGGCACTTAGGCTATGTGGAAATAGGGTGGACTCTTAAGCAAAAGCTCGGGTTCTCTTAAAAGTGGGAAAGGGGCCTACACACGGAGTAGGCTGTCAGCAAGCGTCACTACAGAAGCAGCTGGCATCTTCTTCCTGTGTGGCAGTTTGAGAACCCTTTACACTTAGCATCTTGTTTAATTCTAAACACACCTTTGAAGTCAATATTATCATCGCCGTTTTTCAGGCAGGAAACCAAAGCCTCTGGAATGAAGTGGCTTACCTCAGTTTACAGATAGCACCCCTGCCCAGACCCTCCTCTTGACCCGTCTCTTCTATGTGTAGACCCTGGTCTTTCTATCATAGCGTGTTGCTAAATTCCACTCCCACTGGCCTTATATGGCAAGCTTGAGTCCTAAATAAGAGGCATTCTGTGTGTGTGCTCAGCTGTGTCCGACTCTTTGTGACCCCATGGACTGTAGTCCACCAGGTTCCTCTGTCCATGGGATTCTCCAGGCAAGAATACTGGAGTGGGTTGCCATTTCCTCCTCCAGGGGACCTTCCTCAGTTTATGGATTGAACCTGCATCTCTTGTGTCTCCTGCACTGGCAGGCAGATTCTTCACCACTGTGCCACCTGGGAAATATAAGAGGCATTGGATCCATCTTAATTGCCCCGTTCCCTTTCTCTGACATGTCCTAGTCCCTGGATAAGGATCCCTCTCCCCTCCTGTATTCTTCCCCCTGCTCCCCCACCACCCCGGCTGTTGGGCCAGGTGACTTTCTCAAAGGCGAGAAATCAACCCCCTCCATCTCTCCTGAGGCATTCTCAATGCACAAAACCCAGTGCCTGTATCCCTGGGAAATAGATTGATTTTCCGTTCAGCCCTTCATCCTGCCAGGTCTCCACAGGAAGTTTTTAAACGCTGATCCCTTGTGTGCTGTGTCTGGGTTTCTAAGTTGCTCAAGTTGCAGACTCAGACTGGAGATCTAGGAAGTCCATTCTACTGCTTGGGAAAGGAGAGAATCAAAGTAGACCACAGGAGAAACCTGCAAAAACACAGGCGTGGAGACAGGCAAAAGAACAGATTTAGCAGCCATTTGAGTCACGATGTCAGACAAGCTCTGGGCAGGAGTTAGTGCACAGATCTTGCCTGAGTCTGTAGTGCAAGACCAAGGCCCACATGGCAGCAAGGGCCACCATAACCCCCAGAGCAGTCTGTCCCTGGGTGGCTGTCCCTGGAATGCAAGCAGAGCCCTAGCCTGCTCTGGCTGCTGATGCTGGAGGGAAGGCCTGCCTCGAGAAGCCTTCTGCACCTTTCAGCGTGTCCCCACTGTGTCCGTGCAAGAGTGCCTCGTGCATGGTTCCTTGGCTGTCCTGATACTTGAGGACTCCCCTGAGCCTTTGCTGTGCTCACATGAAAGCACTGAATTCAAGAACAAGGGGGGCCAGTTCTTCATCTTCACCCCAAGCACATCCAGAGTCTCCTGCAGGCCTCTGTGAATTCCTACCATCTTGGGGTGCTGGGGGTGCCGGGGTGAGGTGTGCACTCTGAAAGTGGTGTACACTCTGGCATCAGGAGCCTGTGTTGCCTTCAGTGCTCTGTAGTGTGGAGGGTCTTAATGCCGACATGTTTATTTCTTCAATGACCTAGCACAGCCTGATCCACTCTTACACGCATGTACACATACATGCACACACACATGCATGCACACACACCCCGTCCTTAGCACAGAAGACTAACTGAAAGCTACATCACAGCAGCAAGTCTGCCTCAAGTCACAGCTGGCCCCTCTTCTGGTCTCCTGAGTCCTCTTGCCTCTTGCAGCCCCCATGCAGGGAGACTATTGCCTGCTTGGTCCCCTCACCCTCCCCACACCCAGGTCACTCCCTTTAGGCCTCCTTCCGCACTGACCTGCCCACCCCAATCTGCAGAGCAACCCTGCCCTCTCCAGCCCCTCCTCCCAAACACATTCCAAAACCTCCTTGTAAACACCAGCCATTCTTAAACTTTTGTCTCCGGACCCCTTTTCACTCAAAGTGTGTTAAGAACCCTAAAGAGCTTCTGTTTCCATGGGTTTATGTGTTGATATCTGCCGCAGTAGAAACTGAAACATAAGTACTGTACTCCACTGAATGCCAGGGACACCAAGACTCAGCCAGAGACATGTTTGAACCCAAGGCTGTGCGGGAAACTGAGGCACCGTTGCTCTTCACTGCTGTTTTCCATGTTTAATGGACAAAAAAGACATCGGTGTTTATATTAGTATCAGATAGTCTCGATTTTTATTTTTTAAAGAGTTACTTCTATTTTCTTAGCTGCACTTCGTCTTTATTGCTGCACGAAGGCTTTCTCTAGTTATGGAGTGTGCAGGCTACTCTTTGTTGCGGCGCATGGGCTTCTGACTGCAGTGGCTTCTCTAGCGGAGCATGGGCTGGAGGGGCTGGAGAAGGTGGGGTCGCTCTGCAAAGGACTCTAGGTGCACAGGCTCAGTTGTTGTGGCACACAACTACTCCTTGGTATGTGGGATCTTCCCAGATCACGGTTTGAACCCATGTCCCCTGCATTGGCAGGCAGATTCTTAACCACTGGACCACCAGGGAAGTCCAGATATTCTTTAAATGAGAGCGCTGGGATTTGTACTCAGTGAAGATGGATCTTAGAATATCTTGGAAGATCTTAGACTATCTGATGACCTCAACCATGGAGCTTATAACATCTTTTTTTCAGGCCGTTTATTCCCTCCTATGCAATAGAATCAATTCTATATTGAAAATACTCCTGTAAAAAGATCACATTATGCTAACAATTTTCTGTCATTTAAAAATCGCACTGGAAGGTTGTGTACTGTCTCTGCTCCTTGCTGGGTAGCGAGACTTTCAGCCTGAGGGGCTCGGCTTTGTTTCCATGCACACAGCCCCCGCCCTGAGTGATCACCACCGCTGCATGTGCACATATGCATGAATGTGTGCGTGTGTGACAGTGTGTGTGTGTGTGTGTGTTCTGTCCCATCAGTTTCTGTTCTCTTTCTCACACTTGTCCCTCCACAATCCCTTCTTTGCATTGCACATGGATGCTCCATATTTGAAGCTGATATTCTACCACTTCCCCCTGCTACTGTAAAATCCTTGACCATCGCTCAGCTCCTGGCCATGGGCCAAGAGACCTGACTGACAGGTGACCCACTATCAGTGGCCTAGTGGTTCACTGGCATCTCCACTGTCTGCCAACCCCTTTGTTCCATGACAGCCCTCATCCAGGCTGAAATGGTACACCGCCTCGGTCACTGTGCAGAGGTTGTATTTCTTCTCTGCCTCAGATCCCTAGTCCCTCTCCTCCAGCAGATATACATGTCAGGAGGAGCCCACAGCCTCGAGAGTCTCAGCAAGGCCCCAGACAGCCTGAATCCCTGCACCCTGCAATGTTTTCCTTCCAGCACTAATGGAGATTCTCATCCTGCTCTTGACTAGGAGATGTCTCTCCTTATGGACCTCTGTCTCCCCACTTCTGCAAGGCAGCTCAGGAGGCCACAGCCAGGTAGGTCCTGATGTGCGTTGTGCCCCAACCCGCCTAGACCAGGCCCCAGATGCACTGACCACAGACAGTGGGTGCCTCTGCCCCCAGAGTCTCTTCGCATCTCAGCGGCTCACTCCCCACCTCCTCTTCCCCACCCCAGCCCCATCCAGTGGCCACAGTGGTGCTGAGTGACTGTCTCAGTCTTAATGACAACAATGAAGGTTAATTATCTTCAGAGTCTGACAGGTGCTTCTCAACACTTTTGCATAAAAAAGCAAGGCCACCCAACTGGCCTATGGGTTGCAGCATTCAGGAATCCTGTGGTGTTGTGTAAACAAATAAGAAAGGGCACATCAAAGGGGCCTTTTACAAAGGCCAGGGGAAGCTGAGGGAGCAGTCTGCGGCCTGTCCCAGTGTGGAGAGAACACCGAAGAGGTGGGGACTGGAATGAGATGGAAAGGCTACTCCCTCTGCCTCCTGCCGCTCTCAGAGGCCAAGCGGGGAGATCCTGTTTTCTTCTTTCACTTCCTCAAGTGAACTGTGACAATCTTTTCCACATGATGGGAAAAAAAAATCTTTTTGTATGTTTTCTTAGGGATGGAAAAAAAATTTTTTTTTCATATATTTTTAGGGAACATAGAGTCCCAACACTAAATGATGTGTTCTGGGTGTTTGCAGGTAAACAAATAATTCGTTGATAAGGGGATAAAATAATAATTGTGGGTTTTTGGATTCTCCTATAAAGAAAGCTGAACGCCGAAGAATTGATGCTTTTGAACTGTGGTGCTGGAGAAGACTCTTGAGAGTCCCTTGGACTGCAAGGAGATCCAACCAGTCCATCCTAAAGGAGATCAGTCCTGGGTGTTCATTGGAAGGACTGATGTTGAAGCTGAAACTCCAATACTTTGGCCACCTAATGCGAAGAGCTGACTCATCTGAAAAGACCCTGATGCTGGGAAAGATTGAGGGCAGGAGGAGAAGGGGACGACAGAGGATGAGACGGTTGGATGGCATCATTGACTCAATGGACATGAGTGTGGGTGAACTCCAGGAGTTGGTGATGGACAGGGAAGCCTGGCGTGCCGCGGTTCATGGGGTCACAGAGAGTCAGACACGACTGAGCGACTGAACTGAGCTGACAGTCAGAATGATTGGTACTGACTTTGCTTTTTAACTTCTGATTTGGATACAAAGGAGCGCACAAAGACTGTAGCGAGGTCCTGTGTACCTACTCCCTGGGCCCCACCCATCTTCCAGAAAGGTAGTTCAGCATCAAAACCAGGAAACCGGCCTTGGTTCAATGGGTGTAGTGCTGTGTCATTTTATCACATCTGAGGATGTGTGTAACCACCACCGCAGGCCAGGTATGGAATTGTTCTGTTACCACATCTCTAACTCTGGCAACCATGAATTTGTTCCTCAGCTATTCGTGTGAATGGAAGAAATGGAAGCTCGGTGTGGGCGGAGGCTGCAGGGACCTCTCAGCAGAGAGAATGTACACACAGCAAACACGCACATGGAGAGACAGGCATGGTCACTGGCCACGAGGGACATGCAAACCACATGAGAGAGCTCTGAACACCTGTCAGAGCAGCGAGCACACAAACGACGACCTCAGACGCTGGGTAGGACTCAGAGACACTGGATGCCTCTACACTGCTGCTGGGAATTTGGCGCCACTGCTGCGGACTGATCTGGTACCAAATTAAGTTGCACCTCTAGCGTTCATTCTATAGCACAAATTGTTGTTTAGTTGCTAGGTCACATCCGACTCTTTTGCAACCCCGTGGACTGCAGCCTGCCAGGCTTCTCTGTCCAGGGGATTTCACAGGCGAGAATACTGGAGTGGGTTTCTGTTTCCTTCTCCAGAGGCTCTTGCCAACCCAGGGATCGAACCTGAGTCCCCTGCATTGGCAGGCAGATTCTTTACCACTGAGGCACCTGGGAAGCTCATAACACAAATAAATCTCTTCAATCCATCCTGACTGAAAGTCTGAGGGAATTCAACCTTGCAGGAAACCAGTGGTCCTTTAGAGGCAGGCATCACCCATCCTTCTGCATGTGGTAACAATCTCCCCGTGGACCCTGAGCCCAGCCCCAAGTACCATGGTCTCTCTCAACTTTTCATACCTTTCCTGCTGTTCAGATATGCAGGAGCCCTGAGACCCATTGCTGGCAGACTACAACCACCCACCCCTGCCTGGAGCGCTGTGCCCCACGGTCCCTGCAGTAGCGAGTCACCTCTTACCTGCCCTTCTCCCTCACCATCCACCGTTCCCTGTGCCATTGTGAATCTTGGCTGTGTATGGAAACCTCTCTCTTCTCTGCTAGATTCCCCCCCGCCCCGACCAGGCCCACATACCCCTCATCCACATTCCCTGACCTCTGGGTACAGAAGGGACTCAGTAACTAATGTTGGTGAGCTAATCCTTTAATAAGCCCAGTGAGGAGAGTTCTCAGAGGAGGGAGCCATGGGTTGAAGCCTGGATTTCTTGCCAACACTGCAAAGGATTTTCCTCCTTACGAAACAATACCAGCTAGTGGAAAACTCAAAAAAAATAGAATTGAGAAAGTTAAAAAAAAATGTAACCCCTATGCAGTCCCACCCTCAGCGCTGACATCGTGGGGCTGTAACTTTCCAGACATCTGTGGCAGCCTGGAATTTGCATGTGGTTAAGAGGAAGTGTCAAGCTTAGGCTAAGAATAAAATGAATACCGAGAATGAAAGCAGGAAACTAGAAGCCGGAGACCAGCTGGGTGCCCTGCAGATGGACAACTCGGGGGAGCGCGGGGTGAGGGGACGCAGCAAGGCCTAGCTGCAAACGCTGTCACTGTCACCTGCTCTGTCGGCCTCCCGTCAAGCGCACTGGAACCCTCACTCTGCTGTTCTAAAAATGCACTCGATCTGTTTCAGGGCGGGGGAAAGATAAGAAAAGAAGCTTTGGGAAGTTTAGAGGCCAAAATATAATGTAAACTAAAGTGTTTACAGATAAGAAAGGAGAAATAGCATCCAAAATGGGCTCACAAGATTTCTGGCTAAGGACCAGGAAGTAAATGTTTTTATTCTTCGTGGATCGTACAGGCTTAACACCGAACTCTGCTGTTAAGGCTCATGCACGGCTCTGGACAACACAAACACGAATGAGTATTCAGTAAAACCACACTTTCAACACGGGCTGTGGAGGCAGGGGTGGCGCTGTCACACACCTGTGGGAAATCATTACGGTAAATGGAGCCCTAAGTTTTCCAGAATATACAGAGATGCACCAAACTTACCAAATTATTTATTTTCATGGCACCTGCTCTCTGTTTCTCCTGGACAAGTTGTTCTGGAAAATTCCACTTGGGTGAGAGTATATCACACAGGGCATGGCACGGAGCTGTTCGGGGAGGGGACAGGTGCTTAGCACAGGTTGAACAGAGTGTCCTGGACACATCAGCCTGGGAGAGCCTCAGGAATGGAATGTACTGTTATGAACGTGACCTTGAAGATGATGCAAAGTATGATAGCATTTCTGGTGAGCCCGGCATAAGACAGGCTGAGCAACTCATTGTTTAGGGAGGCAAGCATGTTGCAACTTACAGTCAGGGAACTGATGAATGCACATTTCAGGTGGGAGCAGAGAGGGCAGCCCTGGAGTGGCATCAGCTTCCAGGCCGGCACTAGTTGCACATGGAGTCCTGGCCTCAGACCTGGTCTTTGCAGCTTGCACAAAGTTCAGATATTTCTTCCCATGTAATTCAAGATGACCGAATAGAATGGGAGACCCATCCACTCCTTGTTCCTAGAAGAGGAGAGAATGTGATCTGTGCTCTTGGCTTTCCAGATACTTCTTTCTCTCTCAGTTTGACTTTTTATTATTTCTTGGCTATGGTCAGTCTTCGATGCTGCACTAGGGCTTTCTCTGGTTGCAGCAAGCACAGGCTTCTCATTATGGTGGCTTCTCTTCTTCTCTTGCCCAGGCTCTAAGCTCAAGGGCTTCAGTAGTTATGGCACACAGGCTTAGTTGCTCCATGGCACACAGGCTTAGTTGCTCCATGGCATGTGGGGTCTTTCCAGACCAAGGATCAAACCAATGTCCCTGGCATTGCAAGGCAAATTGTTAACCATGGGACCACCAGGGAAGCCCGAGACTTCTTTAATCAAGGACTGCCCCCTTCTCCCTTCTCCCCTGCCTGGCTACACCTTATTGCTCTGGGGACCTTCAGCATACAAGGGTCTCACAGGAAGCCAGGAGGAGAAAGATGAGTGTTCCACAGCTGGCTCCGGAGAACTTGGCAATGTGCTGGTTTCAGAGGATAGCATGATGGCCATTCACACAGCAACAGTTTTTTGGTGCCTTGTACACTGTTCAGGACCATTCCTGCCACCTCCTCTGGGAAGAATGGGCCAACCCGCGGCAGCCACCTTCTCCACCCTCCTCTGTCCTTGCCCTGATAATGTGAAAGGCAGGTGATCAGACTCCTCACTTTCTTCCTACACCATCTTCCCTGTGCTTCTGCCTTTTCAGTGCATCCTTTCCCTTGACTGTAAAATCAGGAGGGTTGTTAGGGAGACCAAGTGAGTTCGGGATGTGAAAGGACTTCGCTGGTGGTCTAGTGGTTAAGACACTGTGGTTCCAATGCAGAGAGTGTGGATTTGATACCTGATCAAGGAACTAAGATCCCACATGCCTTGTGGTACAGCCAGAAAAAAAGTGAAGTTTAGAACAATGCTTGACCCTATTTATTGAGTAAATATTTACTGAGCATCTACTATGCCCTAGGGACAGAGACCAGACCCAATCCTCTGCATTCGGTGGTTGAATGGACCTGCCAACGTTCAGTGGTGGAATAGACCTGCCAGCCTCCCTGGGCTCTGGAAGCACCTAGATCGGGCACTGGCTTTACCCACTGCTACACCCCCAGGGTCTGCACAGCTCCCAGCACGCGTCAGCTGCTTGGCAACGTGGAGTCAATGAAAGGCCGAAGGTTGCCGCACTATGGTTTTGTGTCCTTCGGGCAAAGCTCTGGGGCTGTAAATTCCCGTGTGGGTTGCAGGTTGGGAGGCTGTTAGCTAGGGCCGGGGTCAGCAGGGAAGGGGAGGGTGCAGGCTGGGTCCCACAGGAGGGTGAGAAGAGGCTGAATAGGCAGGGCCCACCCACCAACAGCCCTAAAGCTCATAGGGAGAGTGGGCTTGGGGCGCATCCACGCGGAACCCTGTGGAGCGTGTGGTCAGGAGGCAGCAGCAACTAGGACAAGAGAGGCCACTCCGAGAGCGCCAGTGCTTCCAGGGAAGGGGGTGTGGGCTTGATCCCCGATCAAGGAACTGAGATTCCACTTGCCGTGTGGTGCGACAAAAAAAAAAGTGAAGTTTAGGACAACGCCTGACCCAGGGACACACTCAATGTTGGCACTTGGGGCTTTCCCTTGTTCTGGTTCTAATTGGATCTGAAGGAGGGAATGGCAGCGCTTAGCCCGGATGGCTGTGTAAACTGTGTTCAAGTTTGTAAGCTGCATGGGGCCAATGAAAATACCCTCTCTGTAGGTTTTTGTTGTTGTTCAATTACTCAGTCACATCCGGCTCTTTGCGACTCCATGGCCTGCAGCACGCCAGGCTTCCTTATCCTTCACTGTCTCCCGGAGTTTGCTCAAACTCATGTCCATTGAGTCGATGATGCCATCCAACTGTCTCATCCTCTGTCACCCTCTTCTCCTGCCCTCAATCTTTCCCAGCATCAGGGTCTTTTCCAATGAGTCGGGTCTTCACATCAGGTGGCCGAAGTATTGAAACTTCAGCTTCAGCATCAGTCCTTCCAGTGAATATTCAAGGTTGATTTCCTTTAGGATGGACTGGTTTGATCTCCTTGCAGTCCAAGGTTTTAGTTGTCTTTTTCTCCGCTGATTTGCCACATCACTGATATTCGGTAATAACACCAATATTATTGTTATTAATTCATTTGTCACCTCTCTCCTTCCTCTGTGGGGTATTTTCTGGGCAAACAGAGCCATCAAGCAGACAACACTCAGTACACATGGACATTACCCAGTCCAAGCCTCGTGTGCCCGCAGAGTGAATGGGAGACAGCTCGGCCTGCCGGGGACAGCAGGAGGCCCTCCAATGCCACGAGTCATCAGCTTTCTGAACACCTATTAACCTCCGGCATAGGATAAACAACTCTTCTTTACCTTGTACAAGATATGCCTGATTTCCTCACTTCCTTTGAACAAACTAAATAACATCCCTGAGGTCCCACCACCCCTCTGGGCCTTACTAAGGACTCTGAGATCTTTTTTCAAACTGTTATGAAGAAGCAAACACAGAGAAAAGGGCACAAAAAATCCTACAGAATCATCACAAAGCAGACACACCCATGTAACTACTTCCCAAGCCCAGAAAGGGAACATCAGCAGTGGTCCAGGAGTCCAGGACACCCCCCAGGGTCCACCCTTTCTGTCCCCACAAATAACACTGTCCTGACTGCCAGAGCCGCCTTCCAGGGCCTTCCTCTGTTGACTTAGTCAGTACCCTGCCACACTGCTGCCCTGGATCACCTCCTACCAAGACAAGAGTGAAGCTGGCACTCGCACCCTGAGCCTCCAGGGGAGCACACAGCTTTGGGCTTTCCCTAGGGATCCTGGAGTGGCCCTCTCTGGGGTGTGGCATGTGGTACCAGGTGACAGCAGCCTGCTGCAGGTGTCAGGTGATTTGTGTCCCTCTCCTCTCAGCCTTCATGGGGTGCATGACTGGGCAAACCCCCTGATTCTCCCATAAGCCAAGGTGCCTGGACTCCTCCTGCCCACACATTCCATGAGGGAGGGCTGGGCCTGTGGGAACCTCGGCAATCCTAGAATTTCACTGATTTCCTATAATTTTCAGTCCCTGCGTCTATTTTAGGGGCCTGTTCTCAGAACATGGAGATACAAATGTTTTACTGCGTTGCTATGTTAATCTTGAGGGTTGCAGTGACAGGCTTCTGGAGGGGAGGGCAGGGTGGAAAACAGGATTTAGGGCTCTTGGACTTATTTCAAAACCTGTAACTCCATTAACAACAGTCTTGTGCCTTCATGTTTGTTTTATTTTTTCACCGAAAGAAAAGCAAAAATGTACTTTGTAACAGTTTGTGTGAAATGAGATGAAAGGAGAAATCACTTCATTAGTCAATGTGAAAAGAAGGTCAGAGATAATTTTAGAGAATATTCAGCATATGTATCATCCATAGAAATGTCTCCCCGAATTAGAGAATTTTAACATTTTGATATTTATTTTGATATTTTGATATCTATTAATCCAAATCCAGTGATTTGGTTCCAAAATCCATGGCTATCATTCAATGCTACTCTAAATCATCCTGTGAGACAAGATAATTTAAATGCAATTCATTTGGAATCACAGGTTTGTCTTAAGTACTGGCTACAAGATTGCATGTCAAGCAGGATGGAGCACTGGTTCTCTGTTTCCTCAGGAAGCTCCAGGCCTTGTGAATGAAACAGATCACACCCAGTGACCCTCATCTCACGATCTCCAGGTGAGGTGGGCATCTTGTGGGTGAGTTCAGCAGCTGGAGGTGGTAGAGGAGATACGCCCTTGTAAGGGGAAGATTCCCTGAGTCTTCGCACTTGGGGGTGGCCTGGAGCAGGGCATATGGAATGTTCTAGGGTCGGCAGAAGGGCTACAACAATTAAGAGCATTACCAGGTAAGAAGCAGGTTGTTTCTGGGTGGGGATGGTGGCCTGGAGGGATTCAAGTAATCACCTGTGTATATGGGGATGGGGCAGTTTCAGACTGTAGGGCACACACCATGAAGATAGGCCATGGGGTTTGAAGATGTGAAGCTGCAAGCAAGAAATAGGAATTTAGGTAGTCAGAGGCAAGGATGAGGAGTTTTCCTCTGACAATGCCTGTTTACTCTTGTTCAATTTTCCCTGGCCTGGAACTGGATTCCTTTTTAGGTAAACCACAAACCCAACCAGTCCCAAAGGACTTAGGACTCCCATAGTGACCTCTGGAAGCCTCTTAGAATTCACCGAAAACTGTATACAAAAAGGTGATCACATTTGTTGTTTAGTCGATAAGTTTTGTCCGACTTTTGCAACCTCATAAACTGTAGCCCACCGGGCTCCTCTGTCTGTGCGATTTCCCAGGCAAGAAGTTTGGAGTGGGTTGCCATTTCCTTTTCCAGGATATCTTCCTGGATCAGGGATTGAACTCTTTATTCCAAATCTCATTTTCATCTTCCTTAAATTTAGTGACAAGACAAAGAACAGGAAAAAAATGTGAAGCTGCCAATTTTAGAAAAAAATAAGACAATCAATATTCATGTAAAGCTTTAAATGTTGCTGTTCAATAGCTAAATTGTGTCCAACTCTGCGACCACATGGACTGTAGCCCACCGGGCTCCTCTGTTCATGGGAATTTCCAGGCAAGGATACTGGAGTGGGTTGCCATGCCGTCCTCCAGGGGATCTTCCTGGACCAGGGATTGAACCCATTATCTCCTAAACTGACAGGTGGATTCTTTACCAATGAGCCACCAGGAAGTCTCAGAGTTTTTAGTAGTCTTTTAAAAATTGCAATCTCACAGTTTCCTTTGAAAGTCTTACCTCTTGACTTTATAGTTGAGAGAATTGAGTCTCTGGGATTCTCAGTGGACTCCTGAAGGGCACAGAGGTGTGTGGATAGAGCTGGGGGGGAATCCTAAGGCTCTGGCATCAGATCTCACACTTGGTGCCACCCTTCGTCTTGTTTGGTCCTCAAACTTTTCCCCTAAGGGACCTCGACCTCTAATTACTAAGGCATCAGGGATCGCACTGGGCAAGCAACTGACGTTTGTCTGAAGTATTTTAGATGACTTTGATTTGTTTGACAAAATTCCTGTGAATAGAGCATTCACTCCATAATTCTTATGGGATTATTTTGAGGTTTTGAGTTGAGTTATATTATGACCAGAGTCCTCCTGAGAAAACTGTAAACATCTAGACATGACATCCTGGATCCTGCTGACCTTTGGGATATTTGGTAGGGGGGTTGGGAGATGGGGGGACTGGTAAGGGCTCACAGGGGTCATCCTAGGCCTAGGCACCTGTGGGGTGACAGTGACCTTGGCAGGAATTCCACCTGCTGTTGTGTGGTGCAGGCCCCCATTTGAGTGACCACCAGCAAGCGGCTCTTGCTCTGTTCCATGGAGTTAATTCCCTGCCTGGATCATGTCACAGGGCTTTTTGAGAGGGTTGTGGTGAGACTCACCACAGGGCTCACATGCAGGTGCCTCTCAAAGGTGGTGTCTCAGTGAGGACTGTGATGGAAGACGGTGAGGCAGCTGGCAGAGGGGCTGGATGGATATGAGGGTCCCACGTTCCCACCAACCCTCAGAGAACAGGGCGACAGTCTGGGAGTGTCACTCCAGGGTTGGCTGGGTCCTGGGCAAGGGGAGTATTGCCCCCTAGTCACACACATCACTGATGAGGGGCCCCTCCCAGGAGCAGGGCACAGGGACAGTGGGTCACAGAAGCATCTGGGGATAAGCCCAACTGAGCCCTCAGCTCCTGAGGACCCAGGTGGGTCAGGATAGCCTGCACAGAACAAATGCAGTATCCACTGAGTGCCAGCCCCACTCCAGACATGATCACCATCACCTGCTTCCCACTGCCACCATGTTCCTGAGAAGGCCACTTAATGCCCCTTCAAGTTGAGGACACAGCCTATACTTGCCCCAGGTTCCGAGTGGCAGTGACTGATTTGGGCCTCAGCTCTGGTATTCCTCTCAGTGTGGAAACACTGATTGTACCTCGAGGCTCCCTCTCGGTGTAGGGATACACAGGGCTGCGAAGGGCCCAGGCTGAGCTCCCTACTCTCAGGGGCCTCCGCTGACTGAAGGTGATGGGCCTGATGCCCAGTGCTCTGGTTTTCCAATGTCACTTTGCTCTCCACCCCACCTCAGAGAGAGATTGGAGGCCAGGAGATGAACCTGGTCCCCACCCACCTTCCCAAGGTCATTCTAGGCTCAGACACAGCTCCCTCCTCAATAAAGTGTGACAGGGGACCCTCTTGGGACAAAGCCAGTTTAACAAAACCATGGAGAGGGGGGCTGAGGCAGACCGCACAGGGTGGGATGGTTTTAAGTCTGAACGTTGCAGCATGTGGGACATGGCTGTCAATTTTAGGAAGCTGATAAAATCCTCAATCACCCAAGATGGAAAATGAGTAACTCCAGCCTCAGGGCAATGGCATAGGTGCCTGAGACAATCCCATGTTTCTATTTTTCATATTTTTAAAAAAATCTTATTTTATTTTTGGCAGTGCTGAGTCTTTGTTGCTATGTGAGGGCTTTTGCTAGTTGCAGCTAGAGGGGGCTACTCTCTTGTTGCCCTGGCTTCTCTTGTGCAGCAAGGGCTCTAGAACCTCACAAAGCTCAGTAGTCATAGCTCACAGGCTTAGTTGTTCCATGGCATAGAGGACCCTAGGACTCAGGCCAGGGATCAAACCTGTGTTCCCTGACTGGCAGGTGGATTCTCAAGGCTTGAGATGGCTGCAAACACAAGTAGAACACGATGCCTTCCAGATATCTTGTCACCCAGAGGGAAAGGCAGGATAAGTACATGAATCCCACTTAAAATGTTTTGGTTGGGAGTGGGAGGGAGGCTTTAGAAGGAGGGGACATAAGTATACTTATGGCCGATTCATGTGGTATGGCAGAAATCACCACAACATTGTAAAGCAATTATCTTCCAATTAAAAATAAATTTTAAAAAATGTTTTGATTGTCTAGCATCCTTGATCAGTGAGTTTTCATTTCTCGTTGTCATGATGAACCCAAGGATTTTAAAGTAACTGATGTGTCTGATCCAGAGAAGTCTTTTATTTTTGAGGCTCAAGTTGTTCCTTCTTTGACCATTTTAAGCCCCTTCAAGTTTGGTTTTTCACCTTTTGACCTGCCCTTCACAGTCTCTAACGGCTTCCATTTTTCAGGGAAGATCAGATATTCCAGACCCAGCTCAGGCCAAGAACAAGTTATTGTCTCAGACATCTTAGCACCGGTTGATGGGAAATAAGAATTCAAGAGCACAGTCTGGGTGCATCCAAGCCACTATGCCAGATCTCCATGGCCACAATTTCTCCATGCAGTTCTAAAGCTTTTAGACCAGGACAGTCACCATGGAAGAACCTCTTGAAATGCACGTTACTGGGCCCTCCTCTCAGAAGCTCTAATTCAGAAGATCAGGGTTCAGTCTGTGCTCTGAACATGCTCCTCAGTCGTTCCCATGAATTGTCATTAGAAGTTAGCTGCAGCAGGAAGGGCCCGCAGGGACCTTTGCTGGTGAGGTAGTGTTTGGGAGGTTTTCTTTTTGACCTTTCAGAGAAGCAAAAATTCTACAAGATTACCAACAGTCACTGGCTTCCCTGTGGCTCAGAAGGCAAAAGAATCTGCCTGCAATGCGGGAGACCCGGGTTCAACCCCTGGGTTGGGAAGACCCCCTGGAGAAGGGAACAGCTACCCATTCCAGTATTCTTGCCTGGAGAATCCCCATGGACAGAGGAGCCTAGTGGGCTACAGTCCATGGAGTCACAAAGAGTTGGACACGACTGAGCGACAAGCAAACCAACAGTCACTACATACAGTATTTTATGCCTATCTTTTCAGAAAATTTTCTCTCTCCTGAGATATTTTCCTTTTTCCAGTTTTCCTGGAGTGGTGAGAGAGGTGAATAATTTATTGCTTTCTTTCAAAATCCACAGTTTGCTTATCATCTCAAGCCATCCTGAATGTATTTATGAATGAGGTGACCATCTTGAGATGTAAACACAGTTTTGAGACAACTTTCTCAACAAAAACAAGGGGAAATCTTGGGACAAAAAATCCATCTATCTCCTGCGGTTTGGTTTAATGAAAGTCTCACTGAAACATTAAACCCACACATCCGCCTTGCGTGGAAGCGGGAGCACAGAATTGAGGCCCCCCCCCCCAGCATGGCTGAGACTTTCCCATCACTCTGGTCTCCATGGGGCTGCCTGGGAAATTATGGATTTGTAGTCATTTCTGTTCCCAGTGTTTGGGTTTTTTTTTTTTGGCTGCTTCAAAATCCAGAAACATACCAGGTCTTTTCCCTTAGTGTGGGATTCTCCAAAAGATGAGAACAGGGCCAGCCGGGACCCTCTAATTATGAAACCTAAGCAGACTGAAGGACATTTTAGAGACTAAAATAGGCCAGCCGGTGGGAGACTGTGGTACGGGACGTGCCCTCCCTCCCTGGTGAAGGCAGGGGACTGCTGCCAACCAGGGAACCTTTCAAGAGCAGCTTCTCTCTCAACAGTAAGAAAAGGACATTTATTCAGGGTTTGGGGGCATGAGGTGTGGAAGACAGAATTGTTAGAAACTCAAAAGTATACTCTGAAATGAAGACTCTTTCTGGAAATGAAGACAGTTGGGGTTTGCACTGTGAGTTCTTTCAGAGCAGAAATGGGAATAGGGTTTTTCTTTTTTGTCACTTTTGCTTGATTTGGCAGGGGGAGGGTGCTGTAAGTGCCTCTCAGAGCTAACAACATAGCACCTGCTCAGTAACTGCTGAAGAAATTAACAAACATGATCCTTTGCTTCATTCATGATTAAACCCTTAAGTGAAGCTGGCCACGACCCTCTCAGCAACATGATGTGACCTAGTCATGGACACTCGCATAACCTGAAGCCCCTTTCTCTAACACTGTGTTTGCTTTTAACGGTGTCTCAACAACCTATTCCAAAATTCCTTCAGATTGTTGTTCAGTTGCTAAGTTATGTCGGACTCTTTGAGACCCCATGGGCTGCAGCACGCCAGGCCTCCCTGTCTTTCACTGTCACCCGGAGTTTGGTCAAACTCACGTCCATCGAGTCAGTGATGCCATCCAAGCATCTCATCCTCTGCCATCCCCTTCTCTTGCCCTCAGTCTTTCCCAGCATGTTTTCCAATGAGTCAGCTCTTTACATCAGGTGGCCAAAGTATTGGAGCCTCACCTTCATCATCAGTCCTTCCAATGAATATTTAGGACTGATTTCCTTTAGATAATGAAGACTTTTATTTGTTTGTTCTTTTTTGGTTGCACTGGGTCTTCGTTGCTGTGCATGGTCTTTCTCTAGTTGTGGTGAGGGTAGCTGCAGCGCGTGGGCTCAGTAGTTGTGGCTCCGGGGTCCTAGAGTGCACAGGCTTCAGTAGCTGTGGCACGCAGGCTTTGTTGCTCCATGGTGTGTGGAATCTTCCTGGACCAGGGATTGAACCCGTGTCCCCTGCCTTGGCAGCAGATTTTTATCCACTGTACCAACAGGGCAGTCCTGAAGACTATTTAGATAAGGCACTCCCCATGAAGTGGCAACATCACAGGGCGAAGCCAAAGTTAAGGAAGTGAAGGCCCCGAGCAAGGCCACTGAGTGGGAAGCAGCTGCCAATTCCAGAAAGGTGGGGCCCTGGGCCAGGGAAAGACAACCACTTTCCTGTTCTCCCTTGTACTGTTATCAACTCCTTTTGGATTTCCCACGAGCTTAGCTGGTTCAGAGGGAGAATCTATTTTAACACTTGCCCAAATCAAAGCCACCATTTGGCCAGCCCTTCCTCAGAGACAGACCGCAGTGCTTTGCTGGCAGCTCCATGCACTGTGGGTGGTTCCCATCATGAAGCTGAGTCCACAGGCCTGTGGCCATGCAGAGGAAAAGTGGTGTTCAGCTCCACGGGCACTTGGGGACCCACTGCTCCCAGTCCCACCAGCCCGCTGCTCCATACCAGGAGCTTCATACTCTACTCAGCGTCCAAACATGATGGTCCCTACTGGCTGACTCCTATGGGGACACTACAATTATTGCCCTTTGTGGGAGCAGAGAGCCCCCCCAATGGGCCCTTTCTGATACTGACTGGAGTGCCATCATACTGGAGGCTGACCCTCCTCGTCTCCCACAATCCATGGACTTACAGAGGGGCTTCCCTGCCTTTGGGTGGCATTTCCTGCTCTCCTGAGGTTACTGCACAGGGACACACTTCCTCAATGGGCACCTCAGATTGGCTGTGTTCAGGGAGCTGAGGAGAGCAGGTATAGCATAGGGACTCTGATGTTTGTTATTCAAGACACAGGCTCAGAATGCCTCCTAAGGAGGGGCCTACTCTGGGATTCCAAGGCAGGTCTAAGAGTGTGGAATACAAGGTATTTATTATGTTGAGCTTGTCTCCTTTTAATCCTAGTTTATTGAGCACTTTTTTAATCATGAAAAAACTTTGCATGTGTACAATGCAGACGCTTCAGTCGTGTCCAACTTTTTGCAACCCTATGGACTGTAGTCTGCCAGGCCTCTCTGTCCATGGAATTTTCGAGGCAAGAATATTGGAGTGGGTTGCCATCTCCTCCTCCAGTAGATCTTCCTGACCCAGGGACTGAACCTGTGTCTCCTTCATTGCAATTGGATTCATTACCACTTCCATCATCGGGAAACCACCCGAAAAGACTGAGTTTTGGCAAATGCTTATCTAATCAGTTGAGACAGTCATGTTGTGTTTTTAATTCATCCTGTTAATGAGGTTATTACACTGAATGATTTTCATATCCTGAACCATTCTTATATCCCAGGACTATATCTCAATCATGGTGTATGGTTCTTTTAATATGCTGATGAAGTCAATTTGCTGCTATTTGGTTGAGAATTTTTGAATCAGTATTCATAGTGGACATTGGTCAGTAGTTTTCATTTCTTTTTTTTTTTTACTTTTATTTTATTTATTTATTTATTGGAGGCAAATTACCTTACATTAATATATTGGTTGGTTTTGCCATACACTGACACAAATCTGCCCCAGGTGTACATGTGTTCCCTTTCTTGAACCCCCCTCCCACCTACATGTGTTCCCTTTCTTGAACCCCCCTCCCACCTCCCTCTTCCCCATATCCTCCCTCCAGGTCATCCCCGTGCACCAGCCCCAAGCATCCTGTATCATGCGTCGAACCTGGACTGGTGATTCGTTTCACATATGATAATATAGATGCTACAATGCCGTTCTCTCAAATCATTTCTTGTAGTATGTTTGGCTTTGTTGTCAGGCTAATGTTGGCCTTATATAATGAGTTAGGAAATGTTCCCTCCTCTTCAATTTTTCGGAAGAGTTTGAAGAATTCGTGTGAATTCTTTAAATGTTTGGTAGAATTCACCTGTGAAGCCATCTGGTGCTGAGTCTTTCTTTGTAAGAAGGCTTCTGTTAGTGATTCAATCTCTGGACTAGTTGTGTTTGTTCAGATTTTCTCTCTCTTCATCATTCGGTTTTGACTGGTTGGTAGGTCCTGTGATTCTAGGAATTATTTGTTTTGTCTAGGCTATCCCATTTGCTGGCAAATAATTGTTCACAGCATTCTCTTATAATTCTTTTTATTCCTATAAAATTGGACATACTAGCCTCTCTTCCATTTCTGCTTTTAGTTATTTGAGTTTTCTCTGTCTCTCACTGTCTGTCAATTTAACCAAAAGTTTGTCAGTTTATTGATTTAACTAACCCTTGGTTTCACTGATTTTCCCTGGGCTTCCCATGTGGCTCAGTGATAAAGGATCCGCCTGCCAAGCAGGAGATGTGAGTTCAATCCCTGGGTCAGGAAGATACCCTGGAGAAGGAGATGGCAACCCACTCCAGTATTCTAACCTGGAAAATCCCGTGGACAGATGAGCCTGAAGGGCTACAGTCCATAACGTTGCAAAGAGTCGGACATGACTAAAGCGACTTAGTGTGCAAGACTTGTTTAGTGGCAAGGAGGGTGATAGAAAGTTCAATCCAAGGACTGGAGGTGCAAAAAAATATTAATTCAGTTGACTGTTGTAGTATATATCACCTCAGCCAGTACCATGATGAACTTCTAAAGAAGTTGCAAGCAAGGATTTCCCTGGCAGTCCAGTGGTTAAGACTTCATGCTTCTAATTTAGGGCTGAGGGTTTGATCCCTTGTTGGGGAACTAAGATCCCACATTCCTCAGGGTGTGGCCAAAAATGAGGAAATAATTTTTTTTAATAAAGAAGTTATATGCAAAATTTTTCCAACTTAGTTCTATTTTGTCAGAGAATCTGTGCCCCAAAGCAGCTCTCCTAGTGGCCTCTGCCGTGCACAGCTGTGGTGTCCACTGGCCTTGGAGCTTCTCCCAGGCCACTGTGGCCCATCCATGGTCACTGATATCTGGCTCACTCCTATACCCCAGCACCAGATACAGGACATAACACCAGAGATGGGCTCAACAAACACTTAGCCACTGAATGAAACTACTCTTCAAGCCTGTGCACCCAGCTTCGTGTGTCACACATTATTTTTTGGAGGGCTCTGTTGCTTTCCATCCTGCAGGATCCATAGGAAACTGTCTTTCCTTAACACACGGCCCCCAGCAGCTTCATGCTGGGTGGCAACAGAGCCTGGGGACTCTGGCTTTTCTCCACCCCATCCTATTTTCTTTTCCAACGAGAAGCTGCCAAAGTAAAAAAGGATTCATCTAGTCACAGGGTCCTGATGCTGCATCCTGCCCTCCAGAGATTGTTCAGGGGACAGTTTGTTCCTGGGCAAACTGAGTGAGTGAGTCAGGGACCCGGAAGCCCGAGTGGTTGATGGGGAGACCCCTATATGAGGCCACCAACCAGGGATAGAAGTACAAAGTCAGAACAGGAACATACGCAGAGGAAGAAAGGGGCGTTAGTGGAATGTTTATTAGGTTCCTGCTCTGGACCAGACACCATAGGAGTTTAATATATATTGTGGTTTTATTTTCTGCCAGTCCTTCCAGATACATGCTGTAAACCATATTAGCCAGGTTCTGTTTTCCAAAGCTGTACATGGCAGCACTGGGGCTCAGTCCAGCCCTCTCACCGAGACCTGCTCTCTCTTCTTGCTTCAGCAGCCTTGTGTTTTGCCATATCTTGAGGCTCTTCACCATTTGTGGAGATGTATGCTACTTATATAATTTTATTTATTTTTTCATTTAGTTATTTATGGCTGTGCTGGGACTTTGTTGCTGCACAGGCTTTTCTCTGGTTGTGGGTACTCTCTAGTCGCGGTGAGCAGCTTTCTCATTGAGGTGGCTTCTCTTGTTGCCGAACACATGCTCTAGGGCGCATGGGCTCAGTAGTTGCAGCTCCCTGGCTCTAGAGCAGAAGCTCAATAGTGGTGCAAGGACTTAGTTGTTCCATGGCATGTGGGATCTTCCTGGACCAGTGATTCCTGGTCCATGTGGGATCTTCCTGGACATGTGGGCTCTTCCTGGACCAGTGATTGAACCCACGTCTCTTGCATTGGCAAGTGGATTCTTTACCACTGGGCCACCAGGGAAGCCCCTATGCTGCCCCTATTTTTACGGAGCCACTGCCTGACAGAAAAAGCATTGGTGTCAGCTCACCCCTGGGCTAATGTGTTGGCAATATAAAAACAATTGGCTTTTTCCAGATATGGGATTCCTCCATGGGGCAAAGACCAGAATGGAGGGATCCATCACCTCCAGCTGGGGTACCTAGTCCTCTGCTGGGACAAACTGCAAATTGTACCAAGGCCCTGGCTCTGATGGCTGAGCTTCCGTCTGTCCACACACCCAGGCTCTCTGAGGCCCACCTCAGCTGTTACATTCACTGCCATTCCTACTTCTCTACCAGACCTGTCTCTAGGGTCCAGCCAAATGGAAGTATTTCTTGTTTTCCATGGGAATTTCCCACGGCCTTTGCTTCTCCTGTTTCATCTGCATAAAGTGGCAACAGAGAAAGACAGAGAGACAAAGAGAGCCATCTTTCCATACCTGCCCACTCACTTATGGGCAGTCCCTCAGCAGGTGTTCCCTGACACCAATGAGAATGACCTCTCCCTCTGACCTACCACATGACCTCTCACCCATACTGACTTATAAACTGTGCAAGAGAATCCTTCCCATAAGTTCAAAGTACATTCAGTTCAGTTCAGTTCAGTCGCTCAGTTGTGTCCGACTATTTGCGACCCCATGAATCACAGCACACCAGGCCTCCCTGTCCATCACCAACTCCCAGAGTTCACTCAAACTCACGTCCATCGAGTCGGTGATGCCATCCAGCCATCTCATTCTCTGTCATCCCCTTCTCCTCCTGCCCCCAATCCCTCCCAGTCAATTCAAATCATAGCCTTCTACTAAGAGAACAGGTTTGCGCCTCCTAGACCTAAGTGCTGAACCTTTGTCATCACACACTTCGGGGCCTCCACCATCACACACCCACAAACCTCTGCTATCATGTACTTTCTGGATCGCCAATGTTAACACATTTGCCGACAAAATGTATACTGAGCTGCAGCAATACTGCAGGCGCTTGGTATTTTGAAGAAGACAAACACCCCAACAACTACAGATACGAGGTTAGATTCTCAGAACAGAGGGACTGAGTAACCTTGAAAATATAAGCTGCCTGGCCTCCCTGAAAATCAGGACATGTGAACAGAAATGACAATGGGACACCATTTCGCACCTATCCATTTGGCTAGTCCTAAGACTTCCCTTGTGGCTCAGCTGGTAAAGAATCCGACTGCAATGCGGGAGACCTGGGTTCAATCGCTGGGTTGGGAAGATCCCCTGAAGAAGGGAAAGGCTACCCACTCCAGTATTCTGGCCTGGAGAATTCCATGGACTGTATATAGTCCATGGGATCACAAAGAGTCAGATATGACTGAGTGACTTTCACTTTCACAAAGGAAATAAACTCTGGATGTACACTGGAAGGACTGATGCTGAAGTTGAAGATCCAATACTTTGTCTACGTGATGCAAAGAGCTGACTCATTAGAAAAGACCCTGATGTTGAGAAAGATTGAAAGTAGGAGAAGGGGATGACAGAGAATGAGATGGTTGGATGGCATCACTGATTCAATGGATATGAGTTTGAGCAAACTCAGTGTGATAGTGAAGGACAGGGAAGCCTGGTGTGCTACAGTTCCTGGGGTCGCAAAGAGTTGGACATGCCTGAGCTACAGAGCAACAAAAACAACAATTTGACCAATATTAAAAGGGGTGTTGGTCCCCAAAACTGGCCACAAAATGGAGAAGGCCACAGTGGAGGGGCCACAGTGCAACCTCCAGCAGGAGCTGCCTCCATTATGTTGGAAGTCCCGCTCCTGTGTTTGAGCCACACTCCTGTGCATGAACCCAAGGAGATGCATCCAAGAGAGTTCACTTCCCCTCTGCGAACACCTGGACACCCGGGCCCTGCCTCCACGGGAGGCTGGAGAGACAGAGAACAGTTGATGATGGGGTGAGAACGGGCAGAGGGCGCTTCAAGAGGAAAAGGAAGGAAGAGCATGGCCAACACATGGTGGAGGAAAGGGCACGTGTGCATAGATGTTCCGAGAGGTTGAGTTACTGGGATCTGTCGGGGTTTCAGGGTCAGACAGAGAGGATTGTGTGAGGAGCACATAGAAGCTTGAGCCCCTGCCGAGGCATTCCAGCCTGCCCTGTAGCCTCCATGCAAAGCCATCGAGGTTTTAAGGTGAAATCCCCAGACCATGGTTTACAGGAAATAGCGCTGGGGTAGTGTGGATGGAGTAGGCCCAGAGGGTGGAGGTGGGCACCAGTCTCAGATGGAGACAGGGACCCTGAGGCCGGCCATGGAGGTGAGAATGGAGAGCAGAAACAGCCGGGGTTTTGGAAGTGCAGTGGGTACACCTGGACCTCTTCCTAGGGTAAGTGAAATGTTTCCAATGACTGATTGGAGTCTTTAGAGAAAATCACAGAAGTGGGGGGTTATGCCAGATTTAGAGCCCAGAAAGACAAAAACATCAATGCATGAATGTTGATTAGATGCTATTTTAGGGGAAAAAAAAAAACCCAAACTGTAATAGACATTTTAGAACTATTGAGGAAATGGGAGTATGGGGGAATAGTAGATAATATTAGGGAATTATTGTGGATTTTTTATGTATGATAATGTCATTTTGGCTACTTAAAAGAATGCTTCTATCCTCAGGAGACGTTTGTTGAAATATTTAAGTTATGAGCTGTGTCGTTTAAAGTTTCAAGTGGTTCAGAAAAAAGAAAATGAGAGAGAAATATTCACTTACAGAATTTTCTGGATTGAATACAGGATTTGAAAATATATCAGATTACTTTATTACTTGATTTAAGTCTTTAAACTTTTAAGTTCTGTACTCTTTTAATCAAAATTAGAGACAAATGTATTTGTTTCAAAAAGAGAGAAATATGAAGAGAAATGTGGCAAAACATTCTTTTAAGGATTTTTGTGGTTGTTTAGTCCCTAAGTCGTGTCCGACTCTTTGTGACCCCATGGACTATAGCCTACCAGGGATTGATCCCACATCTCCTGCGTTATAGGTGGATTCTTAACACTGAGCCACCAGGGAAGCCCATTAAGGACTTTAAGTAAGGGGTATGTGGTGCAAATTTTACTATTTTTTCAAGTTTTCTCTATGTTGGCAGTTTCTCCTTACAAAAACATGGAGGAAAAATGACTGAATATAGTATTCTGTGTATAAGGATATGAAATTAATTAGATTTGGTCATTTATGCTTCTGCACTGGGCCTGGGTCTCTGAAATTTGTTTGTTACTAGTTTCCTCCGTGAGGAATTTCCAAAGGTCATCCGGAATTTGAGAACTGTAGCAAATGGGACGAAGGTGAGGGAAGAAGGCGGCTGAGTTGGCCATGTGGGAGCCAGTACGGAACGGAGCCTGTCACCACCTGCTCAGATGCCGGCACAGAACCTGTAGCGTCGACACTTCAATGGCATTCCCACCTCTCAACTTGGCTCTAGTCTTGAAACTTTGGAATCTGAAAGAGTTCATTTTTATATGGGATTTTCTGAGTCTGCCCAGACTGCCTGGGCCCCCAATCTTCTCCCATAAACAGAGCCGGGCCTGGAGGCAATCAGAACTCAGACACAGAACTTAGACACTTCCTCTAAGTGACGGCCACGGCCAATGCCAGAGTGACAGGAGAGCTGCGTTCCAGGATGCTGGCTGCCAGCGACTTGAGAAAACACTCTGCCTGGCATCATCCTGAAAAAAATAATAAATAAAAACGTCCTGATGTTTAAAGAGCTGAGAAGGATGGTAGCAGTGGGCTGCTTTTTGCTTCAAAATGATTCAGTGTTGCTTTTTTTGGATGTTGTTTTTCAGTGGCTCAGTTGTGTCTGACTCTGCGACCCCGTGGACTGTAGAACATCAGACTTCCCTGTCCTTCACTATCTAGCTGAATTTGCTCAAATTCATGTCCATCAAGCCAGTGATGCCATCCAACCATCTCATCCTCTGTCGCCCCCCTCTCCTCCTGCCCTCAATCTTTCCCAGCATCAGGGTCTTTTCCAATGAGTTGGCTCTTTGCATCAGGTGGCCGAAGTATCGGAGCTTCAGCATCAATCCTTCCAATTAATATTCAAGGTTGATTTCCTTTAGGATTGACTGGTTTGATTCTCCTTGCAATCCAAGAAACTCTCAAGTGTCTTTTTGGATGAGTGGCTTTCTTAAAAGTGAGATTCCCTTTTAGATGCAGGCCTTTGACACAGAACCCAGGGGACTCTGGCCACGTGGAGCTCGCTGCCGCCAGCCTGAGATCTAAGCCTCCAGTCCCAAATGGACAGAGCAATGGTCGAAGCAGTAGGACCTGGCACAGAGGAAAACCCAGGGAACTTTTGGTGCTGGGCAAAGCCCACAGGGGAACAAATCAATGGCTGTGTGACCTGGCCTGGGGCTCAGAAGCTTAGGTCTCCAGAGACAGTCTGACCCTGAGAACCTGGTCTCCCCTTCAAGGTCTCAATGTGGGCTCCATCTAGCAGGAACATTTCCATTGCAAAGAAGCCAAGAACCCTGGTTTTTGTGTAAAGCCACCTGACTTTTAAAGTCTGGCAACAAAATCAACTAAAAGCAGTGCAAAATTACATGCTTGGAACAAGCACCCATCAGCTCCCTCTTCAGCTGGTGACTGCAGCCCAAATCCCATTTCTGCCACTTGCAGCCTGAGAAAAGAGCTCTAATGCTGTCTCCTCAAGTGGCTGCTGCGAGAACAGAGGGGACTCTGGAGAGTGTGGGGCCAGTCCTGACTGCCCCTGCCCTCTCCTTCTCTTTCTGTGCCCTGCCATCTTGGCCCTGAGACTCCACACTCATACTCAGAGTCTCCCCAGGCCCCAGTCCAAATCTCCTCAGATATAATCCAGCCAGGTTCCTGAAAACCACCTTTCACCTTCCTTTCACAGAGGTTTTCACTCCCTGATCAAAGGGCTACCGATGTTTCCCACTGGGTTCTCGAATGGTGGTGTCCTTGAGTTCCACTGAGCCAAAAACTCCTCCACCAGCACTCTCCTAAACCTCACCCCTGCCCTCCATCCACTTTTCACAGACATGAGAGGACTAAGGCTTGTCGTCCCCTATATCCATCAGGTGAGTGGAGAAGCCAAGCCTGGGTTTCAGAAGCTCAGAGATAGCACCTTCCTCAGGGGCCACCTGGGGACTATGGATGGGCCATGCCCTGTGCACTTGAAGTTCAAGTTCAGAAGTAGACACAAGCTGGCTGCCAAAATAGAGCAGGTTCACTGAGGGGATCAAGCAGAGCTCTGGCCTCACTTCTGACCATGCAGCTGGCCAGCTGGTCATCCCTCTCCACCTCCCTTTGGACTACTCTTACTTCAAGGCACACATAAACAAGAGGATTGTAACAGCATTGCCACCCAGGGGTGTGTGGGGACCAAATGCTCATTAACAGAAAACAGCTGCATGGAGAGGACCTGAGGTCCACGACTCCAGCATGGACAGTCCCCAAAGGCTGTCAAGGGGTCAGAGAGGGTCTCAGATGGAAAGTCATTCTACCTGCACATGAACTCTCCATAGAGGATTAGTTCTTGGAAAATAGGATACCTGTTGTGGAATGAATGTTTGGGTCCCTCCAAAATATCCCTGTGTTGCAGCTGTCACCCAAATGTGATGATATTTGGAGGTGCGTAGGTGATCAGGGTTAGATGAGATCATGAGGGTGAGGTGCCCATGATGGGATTAGTGTCCTTATAGGAAGAGGAAGAAACAGCAGAGCTCTCTGTCTGCCATTTGTGGACACAGCAAGAAGGTGGCAGTCTGCAAACCAAGAAGAGAGTTCTCATCAGACCTGATGGGACTGGCACCCTGATCTCAGACTTCCCACCTCCAGAAGTGTGAAAAATCAACATCTGTTGTTTAAGCTGCCAGGCTGTGGCATCTTGTAACAGAGCTTGAACTGACTAAGACAATACCTAAACCCTAAACACCTAAATCCACACATATTCTGGGCTTGCATGTCTGATTCACCAGGATGAGCTGATGGCACACTTAGCCCAAAGAGAACAATCAGACTTCAGGCTCCTAACGGGGGCTTCCTGGTCCTCCTGTCATCTAGAAAACCACGCCTACTAGTCATCCAGGAGACCAGAAGTGCCCCTGGCGCAAGAGAAACAAAGACAGACCCCTACAGCGGAGACTCTGGGCCCCCACCACCAGGGCCTGTGAAAAGGAGCCCAGAAGGACAGTCACAACCATCTCAAGCACTGGCAACATTGTCCAAGACCAATTTCTGCACAAATGGTGTCATCTAACCACAGGTAAGAGCAATTTCAGGATAAGAAAGCCAGCTCAGCCTCCTGATACATGGCTGACCCTATGGGGATGTGTCAGTTAACTTGCTAAGAATCTAGCAAGCAGTCGCTCAGCTGGTGATAGCTCTCTGGTGTCCATATCCTGAGGGCAGTAGTGGATTTCACACAAAGGGGACAAGTTGAGGAATTGCATCCACCTGTTCCACCACTCGTTAAGTGTGAGATTTTGGGGTGGGCATCTGGATGCAGTGTAGAGGGGTGTTGTATGTCCCTTTCGAATCGGGGCAGATAATTTCTGGCTTCCTGTTGTTCCTGAGGTGGGTATATCCCACTGGGGAAAGCAGGGGACCAGTGGGCAGGGGCTGGCCATGTCATAGACCTAACTTTGGGGGTCACTGCATTTCCTCTTGTTATTTCAGAGAAACATTCTATCTTTTCTAAGTATCAGTTGATGCTGTTGTCCAGGGGCGTGGGACCCATCCATTACTTCTCCTATGTATCATATGCTTTGAGGTTTCACTGGTAGCTCAGCTGGTAAAGAATCTGCCTGTGATGCAGAGACCCTGACTCAATTCCTGGGTCACGAAGATCCCCTGGAGAAGGGATAGGCTACCCACTCCAGTATTCTTGGACTTCCCTGGCGGCTCAGTTGGTAAAGAATCCACTTGCAGTGTGGGAAACCTAGGTTTGATCCATGGGTTGGGAAGATCCCCCTGGAGGAGGGCATGACAACCCACTCCAGTATTCTTGCCTGGAGAATCCCAGTGGACAGAAGAGCCTGGCGGGCTGCAGTCCATGGGGTCACAAAGAATCATACATGACTGAGCAACTAAGCACAGCATAAGCTTTAGTCTCGTTATCCAGCTTGTCTTATGCTGACTTTAACGTTTGCTCAAGATGCAACCTCCTGGTTCATGTGCTTTGTAAATGGCAGAAATGATAGGAAGGATATGGCTACAGGTTCAGTTTAAATACAACTGAGATAAAAAATAACAAAGGATTTCTTTGTAATTGATTAATCAAAACACATGAGCTGTGCATCAGTTGCACATGAGACTATGGACACACAAAGTAAATACACATCACCCAGGGTGTGGAGGACCCTGGGACCCCACATTCACACTAAGGGATCCCCGGGGTCTAGGAGCATGGATGTGCACACTGGCTGGGGGAGGGTTCTGGGAAGAATTCAAACTGAGAGCCAGGTTGTGCTGAAGCATGTGCTTTGGAAAAGTCCCTTCAGCACAGTGGTAACAGGTCCAAGAAACAGAGACCCGGAGACCACCCAGGGGTTGTTGTCACTGTGGGATGGATGTGCCAGAGCCGGGTGGGAGGGGATAAGATGTTCCACTATGTCAGTTAGTGGTACCGCGATATAGTTCATGTGCACACATTACATGCATCACCTCATTTAATCCTGGGAGTTGGCAAACTGTGCCCCTGTTTCACAGATGAGAAAACTGAGGCCCTGGGTTAAAAGTCATAGGCCACAGACCTGGTTACAAGAAGGAAGAGTTGGTTATATTAGATTGGGACCCAAGCCTATTAAAATGCACAAGCACTGCCTCCCTAAGATGGACCTGGCTCCAGTGAGCCAAAATGCTGAGGGAGACAAGGGAATCAGAAACAGTGCCAAGGTCTCTTACCTGAGAGAACCTCCTGTCAGTCTGCCCACTGCCACACTGTAGTTATAGATACATATATTTATTTCTGAATACCAGTGGATATGTGTGCAAGTGCATCCACATATGCATATAATTTATACATGTGCAGTAAACATGCCAAGCACACAGACTCACACTTGCACGTGCTCAGAGAGTCTGGGATAATGTGCCTGAAACACTTAGAAAATGTATGAACTGGGGATTTGGGTGCAAGAGAGGGGGCTCCTAATACTCGCATTATAGCCTTTTTATAACATTTGAGGGTTTTTTTTAGATTTTTAATTGGAGGACAATTGCTTTACAATGTTCTATTGGTTTCTGCCATACACCACCATGAAACAGCCATAAATATACATACATCCCCTCCCTCTGAGCCTCCCTCCCCCCCACCCCCATCCCACCCCTGGAGGCCAGCACAAAGCACCAGGCTGAGCTCCCTGCACGTAACATTTGAATTTTTTTATTGCGCACATGCTCTACTTTTACAACAATATAACAAATGCAATTTTAAAAATAAGTCTTCCCACGTGCTCTGGAGCCTGCATGCCACAGGCTGAGAGTTTGGTGCAACAAAAGATCCCCCATGATGCAACTAAGACCTAATGCAGCCAAATAAGTAAATAAATAGATATTAAAAAGAAAAAAAATATCTTGGCTCTGAACCTCGGTGTGAGCGAGAAGCATTCCTGCAGGCCTGTCATGAGTGCCCTGCTCAGCTTGGCCAGGACTACCTGGGGGGACATACTGCACCTCTGAGGATCCCATGCTCACTCAGTGAAGTCATGTGTTCTTAGAAAGCTCAGAGTAACTGCTTTGTCTCTGCCCCCAGGAGACTCATAGGTGCTCAGCAAACAAATGTAAACAGTTGCCATCAAGGAACTACACTGGAAAATCAGGCTGCTCTAAGCGGGTGACTCTCAAGGCTTTATGATTCCTGCCGTGAGTCTGTGTAACTCAGCCTAATGGTTAAATAAGATGAAACAGCTGCTTTTGATTTTGGAAAATTCCCCACGCCCGACTGTGACCACACTGAGCAGAGCTGTTTTTGAAGTTGAAGTGGTCCTGGATCTTTTCAAACAGCCAAGAGTGTATTCATGGCAGCTTCGTATTCTTACACAACCGTTCACTTCCTGTCTCTATAGAACGGAGTGCTGAATATTAATCTGTGTGGATCTGTTCTCAGGCACTTCCTGACCTCATTTGTTAAAAAACCAAGACTTAAAAAAAAATGCTTAGAGTTGGAGAGAAAAATCTAAAAGGGTCTGAGTCTAATGAATTCCCAGCACTGAAAAGAGTTAGCATAACATTCCTTCTGTGTCAATATTTGGCACTCCATACAGTGTTAGGACTGAAAGGTTTTTTTTAAAAAGAAGAAAGAGAAAGAAAGAGAGACAGAGGGAAAGAGAAGGGAAGGGACAAAGGAAGACAGCTATGAGCTCGGTTTGATGATTAAGATGAACAGTATTTGAGGCGAGCACCTTTCTATCGTGCCCTCGCACCCCAGTAATTTCTCTGTTCAGCTCTGCATCCTTTTGACTTCCGGTAACTTGTGGAGAAGACTCTTGAGAGTCCCTTATACTGCAAGGAGATCCAACCAGTCCATTCTAAAGGAGATCAATCCTGGATGTTCATTGGAGGGACTGATGCTAAAGCTGAAACTCCAATACTTTGGCCACCTCATGAGACGAGTTGACTCACTGGAAAAGACTCTGATGCTGGGAAAGGTTGGGGGCGGGAGGAGAAGGGGACGACAGAGAATGAGATGGCTGGATGGCATCACCGACTCTGTGGACATGAGTTTGAGTGAACTCCGGGAGTTGGTGATGGACAGGGAGGCCTGGCGTGCTGTGATTCATGGGGTCGCGGAGAGTCGGACACGACTGAGCGACTGAACTGAACTGAACTGAACTGAACTTGTGCAGCCAGTAGGAATAAATTTATCCTTCTCTGGGGCTCCCCTTCAAGTCCTGCTTCCCCACCTGGGCTAAGCTGTCCAGGACTGAGGCCAGGGCTCTCCCTGCAGTGCCCATCTGCCCCCCCACCACCCAGGCCTTGTGGCTTTGCTGTCTCCAAGGTCCCAGCTTTGGGTCTGGTGAAGTCAGTCCTGGGTCTGCTGGTCTAGCAGCAACAGCTTCAGGAGGGACATGTGCAGGACTCTGGAGAGTGAAATATGAGTTCACTCTGCTCGGAGGCCTCCAGGAACCTTTCCTCCCTTCTCATATGTGACCAAACATGAGGCCCATCTCCTTCCCTCTCACCTCTGGCCATTGTTGGGTGAGGGGTGAAGGCCAGGGAAACTCTGTGAGCAGAAGGGGCCATCCCGGGATGGGCTGGGGACAAAGTGATGGAGGGACCCCAGGTGCTCCTGGGATCCTACAGAAATCTCCACACCCTCTACCGTCTCTCTGGCTCATGATTCTGGTTGTGAAATTAACAGGTAAACCTGCTGCTCAGTGTAGGTCAGTGGGAGCCTCTAGAGCCAGGCTCCATGTCTGCTCTGGTGGAACAAGGAAAGCCAGAGGTGATTGGGAGGGAAACTGCAGGTTAGGTATCAAAGTAGACTGGAGTGAGAGTGCCCCAGGCAAGGGACACATTGGCAGCAGGAAGGCACCAGCATTTTGGTCCATTATCAGTGATCAGTGTTCAGGCATGTATGACTCTTTAAAGACACTTAGTCTAATTCTTATTATTTGCTTCACTGAGCCCCCTGCAGACCTTGCTGAGATGCTGCACACATGAAGGACACACTACCCTCAGAGGTAACACTGGGGACTTCAGCATTGGAGCACCAACCTGTGTACAGCGTATCCAGCTTTGCAAAGACTTGTACTGACTGCTGCTGACAAGCTCCCAGATGGCAGGAGATTTCTCATCTGCTCACAAAAGTTGAGTACACACGTTGTGTGCTAGGCTTCAGGGAGGCAAGGTGAACAGCCCTTCCTTCCTTCAGGTAGTTTACCACTTGGTGGTGGGAGGAAGCTCATGGAAAAGCTCCTCCTGAAGGGAGCACAGAGCTCAGCACAATGCTGAGCACAGAGACAGGAGTATCATCATAACAGGGCCATTTACTGAGGAATCCATGTCCCAGGTACTCAGAGAAACACTTGGCATAAAGTATGTCGTTCCATTATCCCTGGGCAGATCATTGTCCCAAAGACAGCCGCCCACCTGTATTTGTCTCATCACTCATGGTCTTGTTCATGTGACCAGTGCCACCCTCCCTGGAATCTGGGAAGGGATTACAATCGTTCTGACCAAGGAGGGAATACCAACAGGAATTGGGGGACAGTAAATGCTCAACAACGGGCTTTCTGGAAAGAAAGGTAAAACTCTGATGTGTATCACTTGCCAATTTCTGTGGTGTAAATACTTCCACCATGGATGGAGTCACATGACATTGCTGAGTGCGGAGTTGGGAAAAAGTGCCCGAGCTTACACTACATGATTCCACCATGCAGACAAAACAGATGGGAATCACCCCAAAGCATCCATAATCGTGATACATAGTAAAATAATTTGAAGTGATAGGTTTTGAGAATTTATCACTTCTATTTTTAATGATTCACTTAATTATAAGTTAATATAACTTAGTTTTTAATGACATGTCCATTTATCAACTAGAAATTTTAACAACTGGCAAAATTCCTGAAAACTTAACAATCAGCTCTTGTGAACTTGTACTGTCTGGCATGAAGTACACACAGAGAGAATTACCAGAAAATGCTTATTTTATGCTTCATGTTTGTACAGCTAAGTGTCGCAGACCAGGCAACTTAAATAAGACATGTATTCCCTCACACTTCTTGGGTGGGGGCAGAAGTCCAAGATCAAATCTGGTTTCTCCCACGGCTTCTCTTTTTGACGTATCGACGATTGTCTTCTTCCTGGGTCCTCACATCATCATCCCTCCTGTGTGTGTCTGGGTCCTGATCTCCTCTTCTTACAAGGACCCCAGTCAGATTGGATTAGGGCCCATCCTGCAATCTCATTTTACCTTAGTCACCTCTTTGAAGACCCCTATCTCCAAATACAGCCACATTTGGAGGTCCTGGGTGTTGGGAATCCAACATACAGCTTTGTGGGGGACATAACTCAGCCAATAACACTGTCCCAGTCATCCTTTTCTTAAAATATTTAATTTATAATTGTAAAAAGTTGACAAGCACTCGGCAGCAATAGGAACCAGGAGGAAATCCTAGCACATCTGTCCCCAGCTCGCTCAGAGATGTGATCACCTGTGGACCTTGCATGCGTGCTAAGTTGCTTCAGTCATATCTGACCCTTTGAGACCCATGGACTGTAGCCTGCCAGGCTCCATCTGTCCATGGAATCCTCCAAGCGAGAATACCGGAGTGGGTTGCTCTCACCCATATGGACACTGCCAGTGGCTCAGGCATGCCCATATTCAACAAGAAGATGAAAGTCTAGTGGAAAACAAAGCCCTCCAGGTCGCTCCTGAGCTTCTCTGTGTGTCTCCTGCTGGCTTCTGCGTTTTCCTGCCACATCCTGCCCCAGAACTGTTTTCACATTGGTTACTTTGAAAGCTGTAACCCTCGTCTAGATTCCCTGGTCTCCTCAGTGTATTGCCAGAGCCCCTGAACTCAGCAAACCTGACCAGCAAAGGTGGCACACCACGCTGTCATCTGGTCTACCCACTCTTTGCCTCCAATGCCATATTACACAGAACACTGAAGAGAGCAGTCATGTTCTTCAATATTTGAACTACTAGCTGAACTCTCCAGAGAAGGCAATGGCAAGCCACTCCAGTACTCTTGCCTAGAAAATCCCATGGATCGAGAAGCCTGGTAGGCTGCAGTCCGTGGGGTCGCTAAGGGTCGGACACGACTGAGCGACTTCACTTTCACTTTTCACTTTCACACATTGGAGAAGGAAATGGCAACCCACTCCAGTGTTCTTGCCTGGAGAATCCCAGGGACAGGGGAGCCTGGTAGGCTTCCATCTATGGGGTCACACAGAGTCGGACATGACTGAAATGACTTAGCAGCAGCAGCAGCTGAACTCTCAAATTTTCCATTCACCACAACATGCAAAAAGGATTATGGCCATGCTCCATAGGTGCACAAAGGATTATGTGCAAGTTGACCTTAACGGCTGCTGCTACCCACACACATATATCAACATGAACGGGAAAGAGGGTGATGTTCCTGCAGAAATGACCTTGATTCTTCTGTCTCATTACTTTCTTAGTAAATCACTCTCAACTTCAGCAGTTTACTATTGTGACAAGTAGCACGTCTCAAACTCATAGTGACCATGCTAGAGTGTCTGGACTCTGAACACCTAATGACACAGATGGAAACCCTCAGCTGACTGCAAGATCTTACAGGGCCTGACACTGTGCAGAAGTTAGAGACTGAATAGCATGAACAAGTTGGAAGGTTCACTCCAGAAAGGAATGTTGGCAAGTAAAATTATTTACTTAGAGGCTGACATTTAGATTGGTCATTGGGACTTTCCATGCTATTTGGAAGAATTTTGGCATCCCAACTATGTGGCAAGAGGCGACCAGGGTAAAAAAGCTGTTTCTTGTCACTTTTGTTTGGAGAAGTGAAATCTACTTTGCTTAAAAACAGTCTTCACATTTGATCAAGCAGGAACTGGAGGAAGTTACACAGGGATAGCAAATATAGAGAAACCCTTCTCTAATCTTTACACTGAGGTCTCAGAAGCTAATAGGGCCCAGTCCTATGAGGATGCATCATTTTAAAATATTGGAAAAATATTGTAGTGTTCTTCACATTATGGGGCTTTGCTTGTGGCTCAGCTGGTAAAGAACCCATCTGCAATGCGGTAGACCTGAGTTCGATCCCTGTGTTGGGAAGATCCCCTGAAGAAGGGAAAGGCTACCCACTCCAGTATTCTGGCCTGGAGAATTCCGTGGACTGTATAGTCCATGGAGTTGCAAAGAGTCGGACACGACTGAGTGACTTTCACTTTCACTTTCTTCACATTATGAAAGTAATACAAGTCCATGGTGGAATATAGGAAAACTAAAAAAAAGAAAAAAGGTGTAACTTGAGGTTAACAATTGTCAGTGATCGTACCAATCAGAGATAATCCTGGTTATCACTCAACATTTTCTTCCAAGATTTCTTCTAAGCATATTTTCATGTATGTAAGGTTGTCTTTGCCAAATAACATTAAATAGTTTGAGCAAAATCTTCTGCTAAGAA